>NC_064866.1:18437175-18698434 GCF_024139225.1 Suncus etruscus | reverse complement strand
GAGGGTTTTCCCCACTCCCAGGCCGGGTCTGGGGACCGGCCTAGGTTGGGCTTAAATCCCTGTCCTTCGGGCTTGGGAGGGTCTCTCTCCCTTCCTGGAGCTGGATTTTTAGCAGCACGGGCGGGCAGCTGGCAGACCTCCGTATGTGCCAGCTGCCTTTTGTGGTTTTTGGGTCACACCCGGCAGTGCTCAGGGGTTATTCCTGGCTCCAGGCTCAGAAATTGCTCCTGGCAGGCACGGGAGGACCATATATGGGACGCCGGGATTCGAACCGATGACCTCCTGCATGAGAGGCAAACGCCTTACCTCCATGCTATCTCTCCGGCCCGCCAGCGGCCTTTTGGCCTGGCCTAGGGTGGGGGGCCCGGACCTGGGTCACCCGAACCCCCTCTCCCCCTTTCCTCCGGATCTCCAGGTGGGTTTCTGGGAGGAGCTCATGGGGCACCCTGGGTTTTCCCCACTCCCAGGCCGGGTCTGGGGACCGGCCTAGGTTGGGCTTAAATCCCTGTCCTTCGGGCTTGGGAGGGTCTCTCTCCCTTCCTGGAGCTGGATTTTTAGCAGCACGGGCGGGCAGCTGGCAGACCTCCGTATGTGCCAGCGGCCTTTTGGCCTGGCCTAGGGTGGGGGGCCCGGACCTGGGTCACCCGAACCCCCTCTCCCCCTTTCCTCCGGATCTCCAGGTGGGTTTCTGGGAGGAGCTCATGGGGCACCCTGGGTTTTCCCCACTCCCAGGCCGGGTCTGGGGACCGGCCTAGGTTGGGCTTAAATCCATGTCCTTCGGGCTTGGGAGGGTCTCTCTCCCTTCCTGGAGCTGGATTTTTAGCAGCACGGGCGGGCAGCTGGCAGACCTCCGTATGTGCCAGCGGCCTTTTGGCCTGGCCTAGGGTGGGGGGCCCGGACCTGGGTCACCCGAACCCCCTCTCCCCCTTTCCTCCGGATCTCCAGGTGGGTTTCTGGGAGGAGCTCATGGGGCACCCTGGGTTTTCCCCACTCCCAGGCCGGGTCTGGGGACCGGCCTAGGTTGGGCTTAAATCCCTGTCCTTCGGGCTTGGGAGGGTCTCTCTCCCTTCCTGGAGCTGGATTTTTAGCAGCACGGGCGGGCAGCTGGCAGACCTCCGTATGTGCCAGCGGCCTTTTGGCCTGGCCTAGGGTGGGGGGCCCGGACCTGGGTCACCCGAACCCCCTCTCCCCCTTTCCTCCGGATCTCCAGGTGGGTTTCTGGGAGGAGCTCATGGGGCACCCTGGGTTTTCCCCACTCCCAGGCCGGGTCTGGGGACCGGCCTAGGTTGGGCTTAAATCCCTGTCCTTCGGGCTTGGGAGGGTCTCTCTCCCTTCCTGGAGCTGGATTTTTAGCAGCACGGGCGGGCCGCTGGCAGACCTCCGTATGTGCCAGCGGCCTTTTGTGGTTTTTGGGTCACACCCGGCAGTGCTCAGGGGTTATTCCTGGCTCCAGGCTCAGAAATTGCTCCTGGCAGGCACGGGAGGACCATATATGGGACGCCGGGATTCGAACCGATGACCTCCTGCATGAGAGGCAAACGCCTTACCTCCATGCTATCTCTCCGGCCCGCCAGCGGCCTTTTGGCCTGGCCTAGGGTGGGGGGCCCGGACCTGGGTCACCCGAACCCCCTCTCCCCCTTTCCTCCGGATCTCCAGGTGGGTTTCTGGGAGGAGCTCATGGGGCACCCTGGGTTTTCCCCACTCCCAGGCCGGGTCTGGGGACCGGCCTAGGTTGGGCTTAAATCCCTGTCCTTCGGGCTTGGGAGGGTCTCTCTCCCTTCCTGGAGCTGGATTTTTAGCAGCACGGGCGGGCAGCTGGCAGACCTCCGTATGTGCCAGCGGCCTTTTGGCCTGGCCTAGGGTGGGGGGCCCGGACCTGGGTCACCCGAACCCCCTCTCCCCCTTTCCTCCGGATCTCCAGGTGGGTTTCTGGGAGGAGCTCATGGGGCACCCTGGGTTTTCCCCACTCCCAGGCCGGGTCTGGGTACCGGCCTAGGTTGGGCTTAAATCCCTGTCCTTCGGGCTTGGGAGGGTCTCTCTCCCTTCCTGGAGCTGGATTTTTAGCAGCACGGGCGGGCAGCTGGCAGACCTCCGTATGTGCCAGCGGCCTTTTGGCCTGGCCTAGGGTGGGGGGCCCGGACCTGGGTCACCCGAACCCCCTCTCCCCCTTTCCTCCGGATCTCCAGGTGGGTTTCTGGGAGGAGCTCATGGGGCACCCTGGGTTTTCCCCACTCCCAGGCCGGGTCTGGGGACCGGCCTAGGTTGGGCTTAAATCCCTGTCCTTCGGGCTTGGGAGGGTCTCTCTCCCTTCCTGGAGCTGGATTTTTAGCAGCACGGGCGGGCAGCTGGCAGACCTCCGTATGTGCCAGCGGCATTTTGGCCTGGCCTAGGGTGGGGGGCCCGGACCTGGGTCACCCGAACCCCCTCTCCCCCTTTCCTCCGGATCTCCAGGTGGGTTTCTGGGAGGAGCTCATGGGGCACCCTGGGTTTTCCCCACTCCCAGGCCGGGTCTGGGGACCGGCCTAGGTTGGGCTTAAATCCCTGTCCTTCGGGCTTGGGAGGGTCTCTCTCCCTTCCTGGAGCTGGATTTTTAGCAGCACGGGCGGGCAGCTGGCAGACCTCCGTATGTGCCAGCGGCCTTTTGGCCTGGCCTAGGGTGGGGGGCCCGGACCTGGGTCACCCGAACCCCCTCTCCCCCTTTCCTCCGGATCTCCAGGTGGGTTTCTGGGAGGAGCTCATGGGGCACCCTGGGTTTTCCCCACTCCCAGGCCGGGTCTGGGTACCGGCCTAGGTTGGGCTTAAATCCCTGTCCTTCGGGCTTGGGAGGGTCTCTCTCCCTTCCTGGAGCTGGATTTTTAGCAGCACGGGCGGGCAGCTGGCAGACCTCCGTATGTGCCAGCGGCCTTTTGGCCTGGCCTAGGGTGGGGGGCCCGGACCTGGGTCACCCGAACCCCCTCTCCCCCTTTCCTCCGGATCTCCAGGTGGGTTTCTGGGAAAAGCTCATGGGGCACCCTGGGTTTTCCCCACTCCCAGGCCGGGTCTGGGGACCGGCCTAGGTTGGGCTTAAATCCCTGTCCTTCGGGCTTGGGAGGGTCTCTCTCCCTTCCTGGAGCTGGATTTTTAGCAGCACGGGCGGGCAGCTGGCAGACCTCCGTATGTGCCAGCGGCCTTTTGTGGTTTTTGGGTCACACCCGGCAGTGCTCAGGGGTTATTCCTGGCTCCAGGCTCAGAAATTGCTCCTGGCAGGCACGGGAGGACCATATATGGGACGCCGGGATTCGAACCGATGACCTCCTGCATGAGAGGCAAACGCCTTACCTCCATGCTATCTCTCCGGCCCGCCAGCGGCCTTTTGGCCTGGCCTAGGGTGGGGGGCCCGGACCTGGGTCACCCGAACCCCCTCTCCCCCTTTCCTCCGGATCTCCAGGTGGGTTTCTGGGAGGAGCTCATGGGGCACCCTGGGTTTTCCCCACTCCCAGGCCGGGTCTGGGGACCGGCCTAGGTTGGGCTTAAATCCCTGTCCTTCGGGCTTGGGAGGGTCTCTCTCCCTTCCTGGAGCTGGATTTTTTAGCAGCACGGGCGGGCAGCTGGCAGACCTCCGTATGTGCCAGCGGCCTTTTGGCCTGGCCTAGGGTGGGGGGCCCGGACCTGGGTCACCCGAACCCCCTCTCCCCCTTTCCTCCGGATCTCCAGGTGGGTTTCTGGGAGGAGCTCATGGGGCACCCTGGGTTTTCCCCACTCCCAGGCCGGGTCTGGGGACCGGCCTAGGTTGGGCTTAAATCCCTGTCCTTCGGGCTTGGGAGGGTCTCTCTCCCTTCCTGGAGCTGGATTTTTAGCAGCACGGGCGGGCAGCTGGCAGACCTCCGTATGTGCCAGCGGCCTTTTGGCCTGGCCTAGGGTGGGGGGCCCGGACCTGGGTCACCCGAACCCCCTCTCCCCCTTTCCTCCGGATCTCCAGGTGGGTTTCTGGGAGGAGCTCATGGGGCACCCTGGGTTTTCCCCACTCCCAGGCCGGGTCTGGGGACCGGCCTAGGTTGGGCTTAAATCCCTGTCCTTCGGGCTTGGGAGGGTCTCTCTCCCTTCCTGGAGCTGGATTTTTAGCAGCACGGGCGGGCAGCTGGCAGACCTCCGTATGTGCCAGCGGCCTTTTGGCCTGGCCTAGGGTGGGGGGCCCCGGACCTGGGTCACCCGAACCCCCTCTCCCCCTTTCCTCCGGATCTCCAGGTGGGTTTCTGGGAGGAGCTCATGGGGCACCCTGGGTTTTCCCCACTCCCAGGCCGGGTCTGGGGACCGGCCTAGGTTGGGCTTAAATCCCTGTCCTTCGGGCTTGGGAGGGTCTCTCTCCCTTCCTGGAGCTGGATTTTTAGCAGCACGGGTGGGCAGCTGGCAGACCTCCGTATGTGCCAGCGGCCTTTTGGCCTGGCCTAGGGTGGGGGGCCCGGACCTGGGTCACCCGAACCCCCTCTCCCCCTTTCCTCCGGATCTCCAGGTGGGTTTCTGGGAGGAGCTCATGGGGCACCCTGGGTTTTCCCCACTCCCAGGCCGGGTCTGGGGACCGGCCTAGGTTGGGCTTAAATCCCTGTCCTTCGGGCTTGGGAGGGTCTCTCTCCCTTCCTGGAGCTGGATTTTTAGCAGCACGGGCGGGCAGCTGGCAGACCTCCGTATGTGCCAGCGGCCTTTTGGCCTGGCCTAGGGTGGGGGGGCCCGGACCTGGGTCACCCGAACCCCCTCTCCCCCTTTCCTCCGGATCTCCAGGTGGGTTTCTGGGAGGAGCTCATGGGGCACCCTGGGTTTTCCCCACTCCCAGGCCGGGTCTGGGGACCGGCCTAGGTTGGGCTTAAATCCCTGTCCTTCGGGCTTGGGAGGGTCTCTCTCCCTTCCTGGAGCTGGATTTTTAGCAGCACGGGCGGGCAGCTGGCAGACCTCCGTATGTGCCAGCGGCCTTTTGTGGTTTTTGGGTCACACCCGGCAGTGCTCAGGGGTTATTCCTGGCTCCAGGCTCAGAAATTGCTCCTGGCAGGCACGGGAGGACCATATATGGGACGCCGGGATTCGAACCGATGACCTCCTGCATGAGAGGCAAACGCCTTACCTCCATGCTATCTCTCCGGCCCGCCAGCGGCCTTTTGGCCTGGCCTAGGGTGGGGGGCCCGGACCTGGGTCACCCGAACCCCCTCTCCCCCTTTCCTCCGGATCTCCAGGTGGGTTTCTGGGAGGAGCTCATGGGGCACCCTGGGTTTTCCCCACTCCCAGGCCGGGTCTGGGGACCGGCCTAGGTTGGGCTTAAATCCCTGTCCTTCGGGCTTGGGAGGGTCTCTCTCCCTTCCTGGAGCTGGATTTTTAGCAGCAGCACGGGCGGGCAGCTGGCAGACCTCCGTATGTGCCAGCGGCCTTTTGGCCTGGCCTAGGGTGGGGGGCCCGGACCTGGGTCACCCGAACCCCCTCTCCCCCTTTCCTCCGGATCTCCAGGTGGGTTTCTGGGAGGAGCTCATGGGGCACCCTGGGTTTTCCCCACTCCCAGGCCGGGTCTGGGGACCGGCCTAGGTTGGGCTTAAATCCCTGTCCTTCGGGCTTGGGAGGGTCTCTCTCCCTTCCTGGAGCTGGATTTTTAGCAGCACGGGCGGGCAGCTGGCAGACCTCCGTATGTGCCAGCGGCCTTTTGGCCTGGCCTAGGGTGGGGGGCCCGGACCTGGGTCACCCGAACCCCCTCTCCCCCTTTCCTCCGGATCTCCAGGTGGGGTTCTGGGAGGAGCTCATGGGGCACCCTGGGTTTTCCCCACTCCCAGGCCGGGTCTGGGGACCGGCCTAGGTTGGGCTTAAATCCCTGTCCTTCGGGCTTGGGAGGGTCTCTCTCCCTTCCTGGAGCTGGATTTTTAGCAGCACGGGCGGGCAGCTGGCAGACCTCCGTATGTGCCAGCGGCCTTTTGGCCTGGCCTAGGGTGGGGGGCCCGGACCTGGGTCACCCGAACCCCCTCTCCCCCTTTCCTCCGGATCTCCAGGTGGGTTTCTGGGAGGAGCTCATGGGGCACCCTGGGTTTTCCCCACTCCCAGGCCGGGTCTGGGGACCGGCCTAGGTTGGGCTTAAATCCCTGTCCTTCGGGCTTGGGAGGGTCTCTCTCCCTTCCTGGAGCTGGATTTTTAGCAGCACGGGCGGGCAGCTGGCAGACCTCCGTATGTGCCAGCGGCCTTTTGTGGTTTTTGGGTCACACCCGGCAGTGCTCAGGGGTTATTCCTGGCTCCAGGCTCAGAAATTGCTCCTGGCAGGCACGGGAGGACCATATATGGGACGCCGGGATTCGAACCGATGACCTCCTGCATGAGAGGCAAACGCCTTACCTCCATGCTATCTCTCCGGCCCGCCAGCGGCCTTTTGGCCTGGCCTAGGGTGGGGGGCCCGGACCTGGGTCACCCGAACCCCCTCTCCCCCTTTCCTCCGGATCTCCAGGTGGGTTTCTGGGAGGAGCTCATGGGGCACCCTGGGTTTTCCCCACTCCCAGGCCGGGTCTGGGGACCGGCCTAGGTTGGGCTTAAATCCCTGTCCTTCGGGCTTGGGAGGGTCTCTCTCCCTTCCTGGAGCTGGATTTTTAGCAGCACGGGCGGGCAGCTGGCAGACCTCCGTATGTGCCAGCGGCCTTTTGGCCTGGCCTAGGGTGGGGGGCCCGGACCTGGGTCACCCGAACCCCCTCTCCCCCTTTCCTCCGGATCTCCAGGTGGGTTTCTGGGAGGAGCTCATGGGGCACCCTGGGTTTTCCCCACTCCCAGGCCGGGTCTGGGGACCGGCCTAGGTTGGGCTTAAATCCCTGTCCTTCGGGCTTGGGAGGGTCTCTCTCCCTTCCTGGAGCTGGATTTTTAGCAGCACGGGCGGGCAGCTGGCAGACCTCCGTATGTGCCAGCGGCCTTTTGGCCTGGCCTAGGGTGGGGGGCCCGGACCTGGGTCACCCGAACCCCCTCTCCCCCTTTCCTCCGGATCTCCAGGTGGGTTTCTGGGAGGAGCTCATGGGGCACCCTGGGTTTTCCCCACTCCCAGGCCGGGTCTGGGGACCGGCCTAGGTTGGGCTTAAATCCCTGTCCTTCGGGCTTGGGAGGGTCTCTCTCCCTTCCTGGAGCTGGATTTTTAGCAGCACGGGCGGGCAGCTGGCAGACCTCCGTATGTGCCAGCGGCCTTTTGGCCTGGCCTAGGGTGGGGGGCCCGGACCTGGGTCACCCGAACCCCCTCTCCCCCTTTCCTCCGGATCTCCAGGTGGGTTTCTGGGAGGAGCTCATGGGGCACCCTGGGTTTTCCCCACTCCCAGGCCGGGTCTGGGGACCGGCCTAGGTTGGGCTTAAATCCCTGTCCTTCGGGCTTGGGAGGGTCTCTCTCCCTTCCTGGAGCTGGATTTTTAGCAGCACGGGCGGGCAGCTGGCAGACCTCCGTATGTGCCAGCGGCCTTTTGTGGTTTTTGGGTCACACCCGGCAGTGCTCAGGGGTTATTCCTGGCTCCAGGCTCAGAAATTGCTCCTGGCAGGCACAGGAGGACCATATATGGGACGCCGGGATTCGAACCGATGACCTCCTGCATGAGAGGCAAACGCCTTACCTCCATGCTATCTCTCCGGCCCGCCAGCGGCCTTTTGGCCTGGCCTAGGGTGGGGGGCCCGGACCTGGGTCACCCGAACCCCCTCTCCCCCTTTCCTCCGGATCTCCAGGTGGGTTTCTGGGAGGAGCTCATGGGGCACCCTGGGTTTTCCCCACTCCCAGGCCGGGTCTGGGGACCGGCCTAGGTTGGGCTTAAATCCCTGTCCTTCGGGCTTGGGAGGGTCTCTCTCCCTTCCTGGAGCTGGATTTTTAGCAGCACGGGCGGGCAGCTGGCAGACCTCCGTATGTGCCAGCGGCCTTTTGGCCTGGCCTAGGGTGGGGGGCCCGGACCTGGGTCACCCGAACCCCCTCTCCCCCTTTCCTCCGGATCTCCAGGTGGGTTTCTGGGAGGAGCTCATGGGGCACCCTGGGTTTTCCCCACTCCCAGGCCGGGTCTGGGGACCGGCCTAGGTTGGGCTTAAATCCCTGTCCTTCGGGCTTGGGAGGGTCTCTCTCCCTTCCTGGAGCTGGATTTTTAGCAGCACGGGCGGGCAGCTGGCAGACCTCCGTATGTGCCAGCGGCCTTTTGGCCTGGCCTAGGGTGGGGGGCCCGGACCTGGGTCACCCGAACCCCCTCTCCCCCTTTCCTCCGGATCTCCAGGTGGGTTTCTGGGAGGAGCTCATGGGGCACCCTGGGTTTTCCCCACTCCCAGGCCGGGTCTGGGGACCGGCCTAGGTTGGGCTTAAATCCCTGTCCTTCGGGCTTGGGAGGGTCTCTCTCCCTTCCTGGAGCTGGATTTTTAGCAGCACGGGCGGGCAGCTGGCAGACCTCCGTATGTGCCAGCGGCCTTTTGGCCTGGCCTAGGGTGGGGGGCCCGGACCTGGGTCACCCGAACCCCCTCTCCCCCTTTCCTCCGGATCTCCAGGTGGGTTTCTGGGAGGAGCTCATGGGGCACCCTGGGTTTTCCCCACTCCCAGGCCGGGTCTGGGGACCGGCCTAGGTTGGGCTTAAATCCCTGTCCTTCGGGCTTGGGAGGGTCTCTCTCCCTTCCTGGAGCTGGATTTTTAGCAGCACGGGCGGGCAGCTGGCAGACCTCCGTATGTGCCAGCGGCCTTTTGTGGTTTTTGGGTCACACCCGGCAGTGCTCAGGGGTTATTCCTGGCTCCAGGCTCAGAAATTGCTCCTGGCAGGCACGGGAGGACCATATATGGGACGCCGGGATTCGAACCGATGACCTCCTGCATGAGAGGCAAACGCCTTACCTCCATGCTATCTCTCCGGCCCGCCAGCGGCCTTTTGGCCTGGCCTAGGGTGGGGGGCCCGGACCTGGGTCACCCGAACCCCCTCTCCCCCTTTCCTCCGGATCTCCAGGTGGGTGTCTGGGAGGAGCTCATGGGGCACCCTGGGTTTTCCCCACTCCCAGGCCGGGTCTGGGGACCGGCCTAGGTTGGGCTTAAATCCCTGTCCTTCGGGCTTGGGAGGGTCTCTCTCCCTTCCTGGAGCTGGATTTTTAGCAGCACGGGCGGGCAGCTGGCAGACCTCCGTATGTGCCAGCGGCCTTTTGGCCTGGCCTAGGGTGGGGGGCCCGGACCTGGGTCACCCGAACCCCCTCTCCCCCTTTCCTCCGGATCTCCAGGTGGGTTTCTGGGAGGAGCTCATGGGGCACCCTGGGTTTTCCCCACTCCCAGGCCGGGTCTGGGGACCGGCCTAGGTTGGGCTTAAATCCCTGTCCTTCGGGCTTGGGAGGGTCTCTCTCCCTTCCTGGAGCTGGATTTTTAGCAGCACGGGCGGGCAGCTGGCAGACCTCCGTATGTGCCAGCGGCCTTTTGTGGTTTTTGGGTCACACCCGGCAGTGCTCAGGGGTTATTCCTGGCTCCAGGCTCAGAAATTGCTCCTGGCAGGCACGGGAGGACCATATATGGGACGCCGGGATTCGAACCGATGACCTCCTGCATGAGAGGCAAACGCCTTACCTCCATGCTATCTCTCCGGCCCGCCAGCGGCCTTTTGGCCTGGCCTAGGGTGGGGGGCCCGGACCTGGGTCACCCGAACCCCCTCTCCCCCTTTCCTCCGGATCTCCAGGTGGGTTTCTGGGAGGAGCTCATGGGGCACCCTGGGTTTTCCCCACTCCCAGGCCGGGTCTGGGGACCGGCCTAGGTTGGGCTTAAATCCCTGTCCTTCGGGCTTGGGAGGGTCTCTCTCCCTTCCTGGAGCTGGATTTTTAGCAGCACGGGCGGGCAGCTGGCAGACCTCCGTATGTGCCAGCGGCCTTTTGGCCTGGCCTAGGATGGGGGGCCCGGACCTGGGTCACCCGAACCCCCTCTCCCCCTTTCCTCCGGATCTCCAGGTGGGTTTCTGGGAGGAGCTCATGGGGCACCCTGGGTTTTCCCCACTCCCAGGCCGGGTCTGGGGACCGGCCTAGGTTGGGCTTAAATCCCTGTCCTTCGGGCTTGGGAGGGTCTCTCTCCCTTCCTGGAGCTGGATTTTTAGCAGCACGGGCGGGCAGCTGGCAGACCTCCGTATGTGCCAGCGGCCTTTTGGCCTGGCCTAGGGTGGGGGGCCCGGACCTGGGTCACCCGAACCCCCTCTCCCCCTTTCCTCCGGATCTCCAGGTGGGTTTCTGGGAGGAGCTCATGGGGCACCCTGGGTTTTCCCCACTCCCAGGCCGGGTCTGGGGACCGGCCTAGGTTGGGCTTAAATCCCTGTCCTTCGGGCTTGGGAGGGTCTCTCTCCCTTCCTGGAGCTGGATTTTTAGCAGCACGGGCGGGCAGCTGGCAGACCTCCGTATGTGCCAGCGGCCTTTTGGCCTGGCCTAGGGTGGGGGGCCCGGACCTGGGTCACCCGAACCCCCTCTCCCCCTTTCCTCCGGATCTCCAGGTGGGTTTCTGGGAGGAGCTCATGGGGCACCCTGGGTTTTCCCCACTCCCAGGCCGGGTCTGGGGACCGGCCTAGGTAGGGCTTAAATCCCTGTCCTTCGGGCTTGGGAGGGTCTCTCTCCCTTCCTGGAGCTGGATTTTTAGCAGCACGGGCGGGCAGCTGGCAGACCTCCGTATGTGCCAGCGGCCTTTTGGCCTGGCCTAGGGTGGGGGGCCCGGACCTGGGTCACCCGAACCCCCTCTCCCCCTTTCCTCCGGATCTCCCGGTGGGTTTCTGGGAGGAGCTCATGGGGCACCCTGGGTTTTCCCCACTCCCAGGCCGGGTCTGGGGACCGGCCTAGGTTGGGCTTAAATCCCTGTCCTTCGGGCTTGGGAGGGTCTCTCTCCCTTCCTGGAGCTGGATTTTTAGCAGCACGGGCGGGCAGCTGGCAGACCTCCGTATGTGCCAGCGGCCTTTTGGCCTGGCCTAGGGTGGGGGGCCCGGACCTGGGTCACCCGAACCCCCTCTCCCCCTTTCCTCCGGATCTCCAGGTGGGTTTCTGGGAGGAGCTCATGGGGCACCCTGGGTTTTCCCCACTCCCAGGCCGGGTCTGGGGACCGGCCTAGGTTGGGCTTAAATCCCTGTCCTTCGGGCTTGGGAGGGTCTCTCTCCCTTCCTGGAGCGGCCTTTTGGCCTGGCCTAGGGTGGGGGGTGGATCAGGGGGTGTAGTTTGATCTGGGGGAGGCAAATAATTTCTCAGCTATACTCAGGCTGTCACTGGCAATTTCATACCAGTCTACATTTTGAAACCGCGCGGGGGCTAGCGCCCCCGCGCGATCATATGCTCCTCCCAACCATCAGTACCCCAGATTTACCCTTCTCTAACTTCAGTAACACACAGCTTCAATCTCTGACCAAAGACATACAGTAGATCTTACAATTCCCAGAACTATTTAGAAGGACACAAATCGAACACATATTGAACACATATATTTTTTGAATATTTTATGGTTATTTTCTTTAACTGCTGTAACTCTCTATATATTCTTCTACCATGATGTTTCTATCCACTTTTCATCTTGTCTTTTCTTTGTAAGCTGTTCAGTAAGGATTGTGGTGGAACTATCCCTCAGTTTGATGCCTATGATTGAACTATGTCATGGAAATTGCTGGTCTTGTTCCTATTGCCTCCAGATGCACCAATAACGCTTCGTGGCATTGATCCTTGTTTGCATAGACACATTAAAATGGGAAAACACTATACATACAGATTAGTTATTATCTAATAAATCTCATTACAATGTACCTTACACCCTGAATATTGATATAATGACCTGGCATAGGCCTCAGTTGAATGGGCATTCTCCATTCACGCTGGAACCAGGCAAGCTATCTACGAAACATCCAAGGTCTTTTATAGCAACAGTTGGAAGCAGTCCTCTACCAGGAAAGACACTACCAAGGGTGTGACATCGACCTCCTAATAAGACACTTCCGTTTACACTGAGAAGACGTGACAACAACAATGACCTGCGAGAAGACATGACAACAACGATGACCTGCTCTACAGGACATGGTTCTCTCTATTGCCCCTTAAGTGTGAGGTGAAACGAGAGGATGCTCTGCACCATCCTGACTGCAATATGGGATATGCAGACTCCAGGATCTTTAATACAGAAGAATGATACCAACAACAGAGACTATGTGAGGAATGGAGGTGTATTGCCACTACAGACTATGACTTGAATTGGACAAACTAGTTTGCCTGGAGCCTAGAGTCAGTCCTGTGCCAGGAAACTTCAGGGGTAGGGTCTCCATGTATTTAGACCATAATTTGTCTTTCCATGTCCCTTATGTTTTGGTGGGCCTATGCAAACAAATGCCACTTTAATATCGTTTTTTACTATGTTCTCTTGACTCCAATCCTTAAGAAAAACAACCCATTAAAACTTTTGAGGTTAACTTAAACTAGTAAGCATGTGCATGGAACTAGATAAATGTACTTTGCCCTCAATGTTTAAAGAGTTACATAAGTCTAATATCTTTAGATTATATGGTGTGCTGCTAAGAAACAATATGTACTACAACTGGGGATTTGAGGGACAAAGTAATTGTATTGTACATGGGTTCAGTTTTGTTTTTCTTAATGTTCTTTGGCTGAAAGTTCAAGGCTGGGATATCATCGATGGAACTACTGAGAATCCTGTTTATGGGTGATTGGGCTTCCACTGTAACTTTACCCTGTCCTCTTTCTTTGCATCTTTGTTGTCATAATTAAAATAATAAAAAAAATAATTAATAAAAAAAATAAATAAAAAAAAAGATAAAAGAAGTTACTAGAATATCATTAATAGGAAATTCTATATTGGATTAAGGCCAATAATATCCATCATGCTTCTAAGTATATCACTGCCAGAGAGAAATTTTAGTTTATGAGAGGAAGTATCAAATATTTCTGTTGTAAAAGCTGTATATTGTGAGAAATATCTCCTTGTTCAAGCAAATGTTTTTAAAGAATACTATGCTTCATTATATATTTGGGAGTTGTTCAAAATTGTGTAAATATCTAATCATGTTCAGGGGTCCTCAAATTTTTTAAACAGGGGTTCAGTTCACTGTCCCTCAGACCGTTGGAGGGTCTGACTATAGTAAAAACAAACTTATGAACGAATTCTTATGCACACTGCATATATCTTATTTTGCAATGAAGAAACAGATACAAATACAATATGTGGCCCGTGGGACATAGTTTGAGGACCACTGTATCAACTTTGTTTTGTCATTTTTTTTTAAAATCTTGCCCCATAGAAAAACCATTGCTTGCTGTAAATCTGATATTTTGGTAACAATTTTAGCATCAATTTGGTGTTGCTTGTACCATAATAAATTAGTATTTTTGTGCCAATTATTTACAAAATGGACAGTTTGGACACCCCTGGTCTAGGGCAGTTCCAGTAAGAACAGCAATCACATTTAACACTAGTCTCTTGATTCACAAAAAGAGCATAGATATAAAATTTTGTTATTTTTTTCTGTATTTTATCTAACAAGCTTTCCATGATACACATCAAGGAGGAATCTTGCCATGCTCTGGGAAGTTTAACTAGAATGTATATAGCTAATTGGGCCTTAAGAAAATAAAGAGAGGGCCCGGAGAGATAGCACTGCGGCGTTTGACTGTAGCGTTTGCCTTGCAAGCAGCCGATCCAGTACCAAAGGTGGTTGGTTTGAATCCCGGTGTCCCATATGGTCCCCTGTGCCTGCCAGGAGCTATTTCTGAGCAGACAGCCAGGAGTAACCCCTGAGCACCGCCAGGTGTGACCCAAAAAACAAAACAAAACAAAAACAAGCAAACAAAACAAAGAAAAGAAAGAGAATTTATAGCTTTAAATAATGTACTCAAATTTAGCATTTGGAATAGTGTAAAAGAGATACAGGCCAAAGTTTCTTTTTTCTTAATCACCTTTCCTATCAAGATAACATAAAGTTTTATTTTAATTTTTTGGGGGGCCACACTTGGTGATGCTTAGGGATTATCCTGGTTCTGCACTCAGAAATTTCTTCTGGCTTGGGGGACCATATGGGGTGCCTGGGGATTGAACTGTGGTCCATCCTGGGTTAGCCACGTGTAAGGCAAAAGCCCTACCACTGCACCATTGCACCAGCCCCAACAAAAAGTATTTTTATACAATTTTATATAAAATAGGTTTCATTCTTTGAGTGAAACAAGCCACACTCTTATTTCTCCAGCACAATGGAAGGTATTTTTAAATATCTTCTTTCTTGTAATGTATTTTTTATTCTACCCACAACATGAAAAAGATGCAATAGAAGAAACATTATGTATGTAGATGTTACATGCTTTAATGTATATTACGGTGCTGGCAGACTATCAATGGTGTGGGTGGTGGGGTACAGGATCAGGATGAAGGCACTGAAGATGGGAAAGTTTATACTTCATAATTGTAAGTTTGCTTTGAGATAAAATTCAACTTTCTCTTTTACAAATGAAATACAGACCCGAATGATGAAAATCAATTTTACTGTGACATCATGCCATTAAATGGATCTGATTAAATATATTTTGCATAGCATTTCATCAATTTGTAGCATAACATGATTCTTAGCAGTATTGATTCAATGTCACATTACATAACTTCTCACCACAGACAAATTTATCTTGAGCTTTATTTCTTCAAAGAGAATTGCTAGTCCCACTATCAAAGTCATCCCTTAGGACTCTTTATTTGTTTGGTCCATCACTAACATCGCTCAATTATTACTCCTGGCTTTGGAGTTAGGAATATTTCCTTGTGGGGGGCTGGAGCGATATCACAGTGAGTAGGCTGTTTGCCTTGCGTGCTGCTGACCCAGGTTCAATCCCCGCATCCCATATGGCCCCAAAGCCTGCCAAGAGGATTTCTGAGTATAGAGTCAGGAGTAATCCCTGAGTGCCACTTAGTATGGCCTAAAACAAAGAAACAACAAACAAACAAACAAAAGGAATATTTTCTGGTGAGGCTCAATCTACCATATGGGGTGCCAGGAATCACACCCCAGATCAATCGTGTATAAGGCAAATGTCCCAATTTGTTTACTATTTTTCAGGCTCTATCACTCCTGATTTTAACCTATGATGACCAAAATGTGATATAGACAAAAGTAAGGTAAACTGAAATAGCCTGACCCATGAATTCATTTTTAGGACATGAGAGACCTATTTTGTTTATAAAGGATTTTATATATATTTATCATTATAATTATACATAATTAATTTCTTTTCCAAAATAGTATTATTGAAACATGAAAATTGGAGGTGCCTCCTTATGAACCCCTAAGACTAACATTCTTATTCTCAAATCTCATCCACCAGCTGTATAAAAGTATTGGAAAGAACATTCATTGAACAAATATTTAAGTATTTATTATAGTACAAGACTGTTTTAGCCCCCAGGGATTCTATAAAGAAGAAAATAAATCCTTTCATAGAGCTTATATATAGTTTTTATTTTGTCTGTGAAGGGAGGGCTGTGTAAAATAAAATAGGTAAGAGAAAATATAATAATTATATAATGCTACAAGAGTTGGAGATATAGAAATAGTGCAGTGTCTTAGACATGGTTAACCCATATTTCATCTCTGGTGCCACATATGGTCTCCTTCCTGAGCATCTACAGGAGTGATCACTGAGCACAGAGCTAAGAGCAAATCCTAAGCACAGTGCAGTGTGGAATAATGATAATTAAATATTGATTATAATAATAACCACAGCAATAATAATGCTAGAAGTTAGAACTGCTAGAAAATAAATATAACTAGGAAGATAAACGTAGGATGAAGAAGTGGTTCACAGTTTTTGGGCCACAATTAATGGTGCTCTGCACTTAGAATCATTCCTGGTGGGGTTTGGGGAAAAAGTGGGGTGCCAAAGATTAATCCCAGTGAATTGAAATTCTGAAAAGTATTCAATAATAGTAATAGATGTAAGATTTTGTTAGACATGATAAAACAGCAATTAAGTTTAGCTGTGTTGTTTTGACTTAAGGGGAAATTATAATATTGGTTTATTAGAATTTCACATGTAGTTTTAAATGGAGAATTTTAAAAAGGACAGGGAAATATATATGTGAAATATTTTGTGTCTCTACAGCCTTTATTCTTCCAGTTAATCCATAACACTCAGAATGGGTGTTCTCAATGTTTTCATAAAGGATTTATGGGAGTGGAATGAAAGCCATGATCTCTAGATCAATTTCCAATAGCATTTAATTATCAAGCCATCCATCTAGTCAAAATTATTTATTATATGAAATGTTCCAGATCTTTAAATACAAACTGGAGCATCTGTAAAAGTATTCATTGTATAAGATAATAAATGAAATAAGATTATTTTGATATTATAGCTAAGAGACTTAATTTATTGCTCATTATACTACTTACATGTATGAAAATGTATTAAAATGTATGAAAATATAATTTAACATAGAGCAAAAATACATATGGTATCTTGAAATATAAAAGAATATATTTTTCTTTTGGGGGTGACCACACCTGGTGGCATTTGGGTGTTACTCCTAGCTCTGCACTCAGAAATCACTCTTGGCATTCTTAGGGAACCATATGGGATGCTGGAGATCAAACCTGGGTTGGCCTAAGGCAGGGGTCTCAAACTCAATTTACCTGGGGGCCGCAGAGGGCAAAGTCAGGGTGAGGCAGGGCCGCATAAGGGATTTCACAAAAAAAGTCCTTAAACGTCATTATTAACAGTTTTAATTATTTCTTCTGAACATGAATAGAACATTGAATGAAGATCATGAACAGTTCTTCTGAACATGGAATTTTTTGCCTATTCCTTGCTGCCGGAGACTTGACAGCACTTCTCAGAAATCTGAACCACATTTGGTTTTAGAGAGGAAGCAGTTGAGACCCTCAGTATGGCTTGAAGGTGATCATCATTACCTGTACTTTGACTTATTGAAGTTCAATGTGGAGAATAACTTTTCACACAAATATGTGCTCCCAAAAAGGCACATGGTGAGCTTGAACATTTGGGAAAGCTCAGGGAAGCTGGGGGGCAATTCTCTCAAAAATTGCCCATGCATGTCTGTTTTTCCACTAATCTCCCTGAACTTGGCTTTGAGATCAGAGTTGCATTGCAGGTCAATGAGCTCCATTTGAAGCACAGGAGGGGCATCTTGCACATCAAAGGAAAAGGGGTCCACAAAAAATTGGAAAGTGGCTCTGTGCTTTTCGAAGTCTGCAAATATGTGATCAAATTCCTTCTTTAGCTTAAAAATAGCATCAACATATTTCTCATGCCTAAATGGTATGCCTGCATCCACAAGTTCCTTGCATGCTGGGAAATGGCAAAGGTTTGTCTGTGAGAGCTGAGATTTTTATACACAAGTTTTGTGGAGAATGCTCTCATGTTATAGGTAGCACTGATAAGCTGCCCTGGGCCTTGTAACATCTTGTTTAGTACATTCAGTTTATGTGTGATGTCAACAAGAAAAGCTAAGTCCATGAGCCATTGTGATCACTCAACTCAGAAACAGCATCCCCATCGTTCTCCATGAAGGCTTTTACTTCTCTCAACTCAAAAAATCTTTTTCAGGACATTTCCCCTGCTGAGCCAACGTACCTTGGTGAAATAGAGCACATCTCCATATTCTGACTCCATTTCCTCTAAAACAGCACAGAACCTCCACGGAACCTCCTGTGCTTTAAGCCCCTAGATCTGATTTGGTTGATGCATTTCACAACAGCAGACATCACATTGTCACATGGCAGGCATTTACTGCAAAGGGCCTGCTGATGGATAATGCAGTGAAGAGCAAAGGCCTTCTCTACACCCTTCTCTTCAAACCTTTTTGAACAAGTGCCACCAGTCCATTTTTCCTCCCTGTCATTGATGGCGCTCCATTGGTTATTATTCCAACAATCCTCTTCCATGGCAAACCTGCATTCTCAATGACATCACACAGATGCTGAAATATCTCATTAGTGGTGGTCTGGTCATGCATTGGAATTATTGTGAGCAGCTCCTCTGTCAATTCAAAATTGCAATCAACACCACGGACATAAATTGTGAGCTGCGCAGTGTCTGTTATATCGGTGCCCTCATCAAGAGCAACTGAGTATGCATCAAAACATTTGGCTTTCTCACACAGTTGATGATAAATGTCACTTGACATGTCAGAAATGCGCTCTGCACAGTGTTGGCAGAAAGGCTGATTTTGCTAAACTGACCTTTCTTTTCCGAACAGATAATACTTGCAGCCTGTAACATGCTTTTTTTTTTTTTTTTTTTTTTTTAACAAACTCTCCTTCTGTGAATGATTTCCCTGCCTTAGCAATCACCTCACTAACTATGTAACTAGGTTCGACTGATGCAACATTTTCTTTACCGATGCAACATTCTCTTTGGTTGCTTTCCTGAAGAAATCTTGTTGGCTCATTAGATATGCTTTAAGACTGGCATCCCGCTTGGCTCACTCATTTCCTTGATATTTTGCACATTCCTCAGCATGTTAGTTGAATAATGGCGATTCAAGTTGTATTCCTTGTGCACTGCAACTTTCTCTGAGCAAATAAGACATGTGGGGATGCCCCTGTGCTCAACAAAAAAATACTTGGTCTCCCACTTTTTCTGAAATTCTCTGTGCTCATCATCAGTCTTTCTCTTCACTGCAGGCTTTGATGAAGTCATGATGAAGGTATGACAAAATCTAATTCTGTAATAAACTCTCCATTCTCTTCCTTCTCTCCCTTAGGCCTTCGATAATGCAAGGGACAGCAGCCAGCTGTCCAGCAGCGGAAATTTGTCTGCGCTAAGCGCAAAGTATTCGCAATTATTTACTTATCGAATATTCGTAATAAAAATTGCATTAGTAAGAAAAATCGCAAAAAATCGCATTAAACATTTGCATACCCCGAATGGAACTGCTCGGGGTATGCGAATGTTTAATGCAATTTTTTTTCTTACTAATGCAATTTTTATTGCGATTATTCGGTAAGGGAATACAGCGATATTTGAAGGCCAGCTGCAGGCCACAAAATGTTGTACAGAGGGCCGCGAGTTTGAGACCCCTGGCTTAAGGTCTGCTGTGTGCAAGGCAAACACCCTACCCAATTTGTTATTACTCTGCTTTCTAATATATCTTCTTATGTATAGTGTACAGAAGATATTTAATGCTAAATGGAGATACATTAGGATAAACTTGCATAGAACATTTCATAGTGTTAGAAGCAATGTACAATTTCAAAATTGAAGAGAACTTAGCTGTCGAAATATTCTCAAAATAATACTAGTAGAAAAACTATTGTAATTACTAAGATAAGAAAAATAATATTGGATTTGGCTCTGACAACTTTTTAATATGCCATTTTTTAATTTCTGTATTTATAAACATTGTGATATCTTTTAAATAATGTATTTTATCACAGAAATATTAAATTCATGTAATTTGTGAATATATAAAATTTACATTAAATATTTGTTTTGCTTCCATTATGCCCCATCTCAGTGATCTCTAATATACTTCACTTTTTCTCTATTATTTGTCACATATGTGTGTACATAAAAATAGCTTCGTGTAGATTATTTATGCAATAAATAGTATTATAATGTGATATTATGACACTTGCATTTTTATCTAATAATGTTCCTTAGAGATTTTCTACATTATGTAAATATCGCTAAATTTTATTTTTAAAAGCTCTACTGCATTGCATATGTCATTATTTTTGTTGTTTGGAATTAAGTTGCTTTTCATTTTCAGTGTCACAGACTAACAAAAATTGTTTTACACATCTTTCCTATGTAGAGGTAGGTGTTTCTGTAGGGAATACATTGAAGAGTACAATTTCTAAGTAAAAGGGTAGTGATCTTAACTTCTAATTAATTTTTAGTGCACTTACAAATTATTCCGTGAAAGGAATGTGTCAATATACTTAATATATGACAATATTAAATAACCCACAAACTCATCAATATTTACTATAAGCTATTTTTTAAAGTACTGTTTTTGTGATGTATAATTTATTTGCATTAATTCTGGCTATTTTAAATTATTCAACTATAGTTTTTCAATTATTAATTTTTCTTTTTTATGTTTTTCTGTTGATCTTGGACAACACTTTTTATTTTATTTTTTTTTTTTGGGCCACATCCAGTGATGCTCAGGGGTTATCCCTGGCTCTGCACTCAGAAATTGTTCCTGATTCAGGAGACCATCTGGGATGCCAGAGGGTTGAACCGCGGTATGTCCTGGGTCAGCCAAGTGCAAGATGAATGTCCTACAACTGTGCCATCACTCTTGCCCTGATTTTGGACAACACTTTATGGTACTCAGAAATTACTTTGTTCAAAACTCATTCATGATAATGAGCAGAGGTCTAAATGCAATACAAGGGGATCAAACAATGATCTGCTACTGTAAATCAGGTGACAACCTCTGGACTAACTGTTTGGACCAAATGAAGTTTTTATTTCTTTTTTTATATTTTATCTTTTTATTTAAATTTAATTTTCTTAAATTTATTAAATGCAATTTTAATTCTAATTAATTTAACTTTGGGGTGTTACACCTAGTGATGCTCAGGGTTCAATCCTAAATATATATTGTGTTATCTCTCTGATCCCAGTTTCATATTTTCTTATAATGCACTGAGGGCTTAATTTATACCTCTATATGTTTAATCAATGTGGAATTCATTTTTGCAAAGAAATTCAACCTAATTTTTCTATATTATATTATACAAAAGACATTCAATGCATATCATCACCTCTACACTGAATTATTGCAATGGTTGATAATTGTATATTTATTAAAATATATCCTCTTATGAAATGGTGTTGGATTGAATTTTTAGCCTTACATACTCAAAGCATGAACATTACTTCAAAACCTATTTTTAATAAATGCCTATTTTGATGTATCTCTTATATTACTGTAATCTGTATCTTCCTGTATTAATTCTATAATTTTTAATTTTGACTTTATTCTGACTTTCCAGTCCCTGCCACTAACATGTGAGGTCATTTAATATCATGCTTTATATAAAGAATTCTAGTATAGGGTAGGAAATAAAATGACATTTATTGAATTTTTTTCTATAAATTATTTGCTCTCAGAATACTAAACATATACTTGATAAAGGTAAATTGACTTCTATGATCTTTTTACTTTTATATCCTCTCATCTTAGAATTTTGAGGATTGGAATTTTCTCAATTTAATTCAAAAGGAGAAGCATTCCTGCATTTATAAATATCTTTGTCACAAAACAATAGCATGGACTGGTACTTCTAGTAATTCTAATGGGTGAAAATTTAAAGAAACTGATGTTATGTCCTTTTGATTGTTTCTTTTTTGACATGTCTTTAAAGAAAGTGATAGTTTATTCTATTAACTAACATTGTTAATTAAAACATTTCCAGTTCTGCAGACATATATTTTCTATATGTAAACAAACACTAATTTCTATAAAGTACTGTTACCACAGAAACATACAAACTTAACATTACCAGTATCAAAAATTATGTTTTTTCATAATACCAACATCATTTACAAAATTGGTACCAAGTATACATAATGTTTTTAAGTTATAATATTAATTAAAATTTTTAACAAATAACTATGAGACAACATAATAGACAGCAACACATGATTTAAAATTATGAAACTCATACTTGTAAATGTCATTGTTTTTATTAAGATAATGTTGACTCCATGAGTATATGTTTGTGGATACAATTTTATAGAGCACTACCTTTTCTTTTTTGGGTGGGGAGGAGGTATTGGGCCATAGCGGAGGGATCCAGCATTTACACCTGGCTCTGCACTTAGAAATTACTCCTGGCAGTCTCAGAATCATGTGGCATATGGACTGCAGGGAATCAAACTGGATAGGTAGCTAGACTGAAGGGGACTGCCATTTCAAAGTGAATATATCATCAGACAACAACCACCAGGTTCATCACAATCCATTAGAAGACCCACTTACTTTTTGGTTTCCCTTACACTCTCTATAGTAATGTCAATTTTGTATTAAAGATTGATAATATTAACAAAATGTTGTGAAAATATATTCTAAATTTATTAGAAAATAAACCTAAGGAGAATTATAGCCTCAAAAAATAACTCCAAAGACTTGTATTAGCCAGTTAAATCATTTCTCATTGAGAGGAATAATCTTATATTTTGATGTTTTATTAGCTATAATTCCTTCAAAGTCATTTAGACTTAGTTTAGGATAAAGAGCAATGTAGTTTTAAATGATCCTGAATAGCATATCAGGATAAGTTACTGCCTAAATGAATTAATTAATGCACAATACAATTTTCTCCTCTCACATACTTTTGAATGTTTATTATGCATTGTGGAACTGCTTTGGTTTTCTCCTTTCTATTTATTTGTGCTGCAATGAATCAATTTCATGTATTTTGTATTTTTCCCAAGAAGTTATGGCTATTAGAAAAATCTTTGATTTTTTCAAACTCATTAGAAATTCCAGATATCAGGGACAGAATATGAATATGTTCTCACTGGTGTCTATTAAAGAGTTAGGGATGCCCCCTTTCCCCTATCTCCCTTCAATATGGACTGTTGCCTTCTTCCAGATTCAGTTTCTGAGAAGCCTGCTGTTTGAGGACATTTTCTGAAAAGTGACTTCTGGGAGCCATTTTTCAGATTCTACAAAACCATGTCACAGGCTGAATCTGTACTCCAGATCCCCTCCTGACTATTTCAAAAGACTTAAATTGACATGTATATCTCCTTTGAATATTTCTTTAGTTGTATTTCCTTAATAGATATAATTATTATAGATATAATATTAATAGGTATATCTTCTTATGTAGTGGCAGTTTTCCCCACTCCTCCTTTTGGGTCTATTTAGTAGAAAATTCTAAACCCTTTTGTGCTCTGAGTTCATGTTAGAACCAGGATATTGGGATTGTTTGGCTTATTATTTTTACCTCCATATGCACCAGTAGTACCATGTGCCATTGTTCCTTTTTTGTTGAGGCATATTAAAATGGGGGGAAATCTTGCCTTTGGAAACAAGTTCTTATCTAATAGGGATAGGAACACATACGTTTTATATTGCAATGGGGCCTTAAACCCTGAATATTTGTCAGAGAGACTAGGCTTAGGCTACGGATGATCAGACATTGGAATGAGCATGGTTTTCTACATCAGTACCAAGAACTGGTATTCTACCAGGAACGTGCTTACTACCAAGATTTATTCTTTTTTTTTTTGTTTTGTTTTGTTTTGTTTTTGGGCCACACCCGGTAACGCTCAGGGGTTACTCCTGGCTATGCGCTCAGAGTTGCTCCTGGCTTGGGGGACCATATGGGACACCGGGGGGATCGAACCGCGGTCCGTCCAAGGCTAGCGCAGGCAAGGCAGGCACCTTACCTTTAGCGCCACCGCCCGGCCCCGCCAAGATTTATTCTTAATCTAGTATTTAAATTGCTTTATATAATTCTTTGGGATTATATTACATACTTGTCATGTTTAATGTAATTATATGTTTAATGTAATTAAATGAACACAGGTTTATAAAACATTGCTTATTAATTGTCTGATATTCTAAGTTCATAGAATAGTTCTAAGATTCCCTCTATAAATATAGTCATCTCATTATTTGAGTAAAAATATTTTTGATATTAACTTATCCACTGAAGAAAATTATATTTTATAAGAAAAAGAAAAATTTGCTGTAGGCAACCCGAGTATGGATAAAAAAGATTCACTCAGGTTAAAACTTTGTTAGTCTAGCTTTATATAACTAAATGCACTTGAGACAGATTCTTAAAATATAAATAAATTTATAATATATAAAATAATTTTATACATATTTATATATTATTTTTATATATTATAAATTTTATGTTACCTACATATAAATTTTAATAAATATGAATAAATAATATAAAAATAAATATAAAATATAAATATAAATGGCTGGCTAAAGCAAGGTAAAACAAAGTAAAACCGTAACATTCTTGTCTAAACAAGTTGTCACCATAATTTTCACAGTTATTTTGATCTAGACCCATTCCTAAATTCCGTGCATCTAAAAGTACATTAATTGCAAGATATATGTGTTAGAAAGTCCTTTATTAAAAATACAAATTTATAATAATAGTTTGTCAATCAGTAGCACATGCTATTTGTTGGGACTATTTCCTCTGATTACCTTAAATTAAGTGATTAAGTAAATTTTTGATTTTGTGCGTAGGTATTCAGGAAGTACTCAGGTGACACGCATGCAGTGGTAATAAGCCGAGGACACCTGTGTGCAAAACTTGCATATAAGTTTGAGTTTTCTCCAAAAAATTTTATTGTGAATCAAATTCTAACTTTTATAAGTGGTTGGTTGGCATATTCTTGGACTTCACTCCTGCTTTGTGAGGGCTTCTGTAAATAATAAATCACTTGTTTCTTAAGTATACTGAACATGCCCTCTCTAAAGCTAAAGTGAGATACTTTTCATTTATTCATGTTTTGAATTTTGTATAGCAAATGCTGATCTAAGCACCAAAGAATGCAACCAAGTTCTTGCATTCAGAGAATTTAGGTTCTAGTATAATTATATAAAGTTATATAAATTATATAAAATTTAAATTTTAAATAAAATTTAAAATTATATGTAAATTATATAAAATTTAAATATTTAAGAGAACTTTAGATTTTCAGGGAGGGACTTCAGAGCATAAAAACCGGCTAAGCTTTGCAAAAGCCGGCTCCCTGTGTGTGACACCAGGCGGGGAAAATCCGCGAAAGTACACCGGCCCAGTGGGGCTCAACTGTGAAAGACTGTGAGTGTGACCTGTCTATGTCTGTCTACTGTCCTCTTGCGTGAAACTCTTGCGAGTGGGGCAAGGAGAGGCTCCAGAAACCTGGCTCGCCCAGACGCCATTTTCAGGGAGGGACTTCAGAGCATAAAAACCGACTAAGCTTTGCAAAAGCCGGCTCCCTGTGTGTGACACCAGGCGGGGAAAATCCGCGAAAGTACACCGGCCCAGTGGGGCTCAACTGTGAAAAATTGTGAGTGTGACCTGTCTATGTCTGTCTACTGTCCTCTTGCGTGAAACTCTTGCGAGTGGGGCAAAAAGAGACTCCATTGCAACAAGAAGGAAAAATCACACTAAGAACGGCACTATATCACAGAAGCAAACATTTCTCTCTGGACTGTCTTCTCTGTTGCATGCTCGGGCCTAAGATTTGACCCAGTGTGAGGCTTCATCCACGGAGGACTCCCCTCCCTTAGAGCAAGTCAGCCCATCCAGAAAGGGAGGAGCCAGAGGAGTGTGCTGCCTACATCATATAGACAATGAATACCACCACACACGTAGAAAAACCCACAATACAAGTGTGACAATGGGGAAACAACGCAGGCCAGCATCAGACATAGAGAATGAAGATGACAATTCTGAGGACCAGATAATGACTGACCAACTAATCAACCTCTCAGATAAGGACTTTAGACTAGCAATATGGAAGATGCTCAACAGACTCCAAGAAACCATGGATCGAGTTGAACAGAACACTAATAAGAACCAAGAAAATATGAAGGCAGAAATGACAAAACTCCAAACTGAAATAACATGTCAACTAACAGGACTGAAAAAGTCAGTAAACGAAGTGAATGACAAAATGGATAAGCTCTGGGACAGGGTATCAGAAGCTGAGAATACACTTGGTGCTGTGGAAGATGAGATACATAACAATTCCATACAGCAGGAGAGATTGGACAAAAAACTTAAAGCAAATGAGCAGACAATGGAAAAATTAGTCAAAGAATGGGAACAGACGAAAATAGAAGTCTATGATAAGATCAACAGAAACAACTTAAGAATCATTGGAGTCCCAGAGACCCAGGAAGAAAATTTCCAGGAAGAATCAATGGTCAAGAACATCATTAAAGAGAAACTTCCAGAGCTAAAGAATATATGTGATCAAATCCTGCATGCCCGAAGAGTACCAACCAAAAGAGACCCCAGAAAAACCACCCCAAGACACATCCTAGTCACAATGACAAATCCCACAGATAGAGACAGAATTCTGAAAACAGCAAGATCAAAAGGGGAAATCACATTCAAGCAAGCTTCCCTGAGATTTATAGCAGACCTGTCACCAGAAACACTCAATGCCAGAAAGCAGTGGTGGGATATTGTGACAAGACTGAATGAAATGAATGCTTCACCCAGAATACTATACCCAGCAAAACTCACTTTCCGGTTTGATGGAAGAATACATGGTTTCACAGACAAAAAACAGCTCAGAAACTTCACAGACACAAAACCAGTCTTAAGAGAAAAACTGAAAGACCTAATCTAAGACAAGACTACCCAAAAGACACACCAAATTTTGAAATAAAGATGGCGTTAAATCCCAGGACAATTCTTTCTCTCAATGTCAATGGACTAAATGCACCAGTTAAGAGACACAGAGTGGCTAAATGGATCAAAAAACTCAATCCGGGGCCGGGCGGTGGCGCTAAAGGTAAGGTGCCTGCCTTGCCTGCGCTAGCCTTGGACGGACCACGGTTCGATCCCCCCGGTGTCCCATATGGTCCCCCAAGCCAGGAGCAACTTCTGAGCGCATAGCCAGGAGTAACCCCTGAGCATTACTGGGTGTGGCCCAAAAACCAAAAAAAAAAAAAAAAAAAAAAAAAAACTCAATCCAACCTTCTGCTGCCTACAAGAAACGCACCTGAATAGTCAGAACAAACATAGACTCAAAATAAAAGGCTGGAGAAAAATTATCCAAGCAAACAACACCCATAAAAAAGCTGGAGTGGCCATACTAATATCAGATAATGCAAACTTTATACTCAGGAAGGTTGTAAGGGACAAAGACGGACATTTTATATTAATCAAGGGGGTACGTAGAGCAGGAAGAATTCACTCTCCTAAACATATATGCACCAAATGAGGGGCCAGCAAAATATTTAATACAACTGTTGACAAATCTGAAAAATAATATCAACAACAACACAATAATTGTGGGGGACCTTAACACGGCTTTGTCAACACTGGACAGGTCAACCAGACTGAAACCCAACAAGAGTATACTAGACCTGAGGAGAGAAATGGAAGAAAGAGGCCTAGTGGATATATATAGGACACTCCATCCCCAGAAACCTGGATACACATTCTTCTCCAATGTACATGGGACATTCTCCAGGATAGACAAAATGCTGGCACATAAAACATACCTCCATAAGATCAAGAGGATAGAAATTTTGCAGACTACCTTCGCTGACCACAAGGCTCTGAAATTATTTGTGAACTCCAAAGGGACTCAGAAGAAACACTTTAACACCTGGAAGTTAAACAGCCTCATGCTCAATAACCAGTGGGTCCGAGATGAAATCAAGGAGGAAATAAAAAGGTTCCTGGAAACAAATGACAATAAAGACACAAACTCTCAGAACTTATGGGACACAGCAAAAGCAGTACTGAGAGGAAAATCTATAGCTTTGCAAGCACACATCAGGAAGGAAGAAGGAGCTTACCTGAGTAGCTTAATGACACAGCTAATAGAACTAGAAAATGCTCAACAAAAGGAGCCAAGAATAGGAAGACAGAAGGAAATAACAAAGCTGAGAGCAGAAATCAACGAAGTGGAAACTCAAAAAACAGTCCGAAAGATCAACGAAAGCAGAAGTTGGTTCTTTGAAAAAATAAACAAGATTGATAGACCACTGGCAAACCTAACAAAGAAAGAGAGAGAGAGAAACTTGATAACTCGTACCAGGAATGAAAAAGGAGAGATCACTACTGATATGACAGAGATTCAAAGGGTAATCAGAAACTACTTTGAAAAACTCTACGCCACTAAAAATGAGAACCTGGAAGAAATGGATAAATTCTTGGACTCTTATAATCTTCCACGGTTGAAGGAAGAGGATGTAGCATATCTAAACACCCCCATCACCATTGATGAAATTAAAACAGTAATCAAATGTCTGCTGAAAAACAAAAGCCCAGGTCCAGATGGATTCACTAATGAATTCTATCAAACTTTCCAAGAGGAACTACTGCCAATCTTGGCAAGACTCTTTCATGAAATTGAACAAACAGAAACACTTCCAAATAGCTTTTATGAAGCCAACATCACCTTGATACCTAAACCAGACAGAGACGCTACCAAAAAAGAAAATTACAGACCAATATCACTGATGAATGCAGATGCAAAGATCCTCAACAAAATCCTGGCAAATAGGATTCAATGCCTCGTTAAGAAGATCATCCACTACGATCAAGTAGGTTTCATCCCAGGAATGCAAGGCTGGTTAACATCCGTAAATCTATCAACATAATACACAACATCAATAACAAGAAAAATAAAAACCACATGATCATATCAATAGATGCAGAGAAAGCATTTGATAAGGTCCAACACCCATTCTTGATCAAAACTCTCAGCAAGATGGGAATGGAGGGAACCTTTCTCAATATAGTGAAGGCCATCTACCACAAGCCAGTGGCAAATATTATCCTCAATGGAGAAAACTGAAAGCCTTCCCTCTAAATTCTGGCACAAGACAGGCTGTCCTCTCTCACCACTCCTATTCAACATAGCACTGGAAGTACTTGCTATAGCGATTAGGCAAGAAAAGGATATCAAGGGAATCCAGATAGGAAAGGAAGAAGTCAAGCTCTCACTGTTTGCAGATGACATGATACTCTACTTAGAAAACCCTAAAGACTCTATCAAAAAGCTTCTAGAAACAATAGACTCATATAGCAAGGTGGCAGGCTACAAAATTAACACACAAAAATCAATGGCCTTTCTATATACCAATAGTAATAAAGATGAAATGGACATTAAGAAAACAACCCCATTCACAATAGTGCCACACAAACTCAAATATCTTGGAATCAACTTGACTAAATATGTGAAGGACCTATACAAAGAAAACTATAAAACTCTGCTCCAAGAAATAAGAGAGGACACACGGAAATGGAAACGCATACCCTGCTCATGGATTGGCAGGATTAACATAATCAAAATGTCAATACTCCCCAAGGCATTATACAGATTTAATGCCATCCCTCTAAAGATACCCATGACATTCTTCAAAGAAGTGGATCAGACACTTTTGAAATTCATTTGGAACAATAAACACCCTCGAATAGCTAAAGCAATCATTGGGAAAAAGAATATGGGAGGAATTACTTTCCCCAACTTTAAACTGTACTACAAAGCAACAGTTATCAAAACAGCATGGTATTGGAATAAGGATAGGTCCTCAGATCAGTGGAATAGGCTTGAATACTCAGAAAATGTTCCCCAGAGATACAACCACCTAATTTTTGATAAAGGAGCAGGAAATCCTAAATGGAGCAGGGAAAGCCTCTTCAACAAGTGGTGTTGGCACAATTGGATAGGCACTTGCAAAAAATTAAACTTAGACCCCCAGCTAACATCATGTACAAAGGTAAAATCCAAATGGATTAAAGACCTCGATATCAGCCCCAAAACCATAAGATATATAGAACAGCACATAGGCAAAACACTCCAGGACATTACAGGCATCTTCAAGGAGGAAACTGCACTCTCCAAGCAAGTGAAAGCAGAGATTAACAGATGGGAAAATATTAAGCTGAGAAGCTTCTGCACCTCAAAGGAAATAGTGCCCAGGATACAAGAGCCACCCACTGAGTGGGAGAAACTATTCACCCAATACCCATCAGATAAGGGGCTAATCTCCAAAATATACAAGGCACTGACAGAACTTTACAAGAAAAAAACATCTAACCCAATCAAAAAAGGGGGAGAAGAAATGAACAGACACTTTGACAAAGAAGAAATATACATGGCCAAAAGACACATGAAAAAATGTTCCACATCACTAATCATCAGGGAGATGCAAATCAAAACAACGATGAGATACCACCTCACACCCCAGAGAATGGCACACATCACAAAGAATGAGAATAAACAGTGTTGGTGGGGATGTGGAGAGAAAGGAACTCTTATCCACTGCTGGTGGGAATGCCGTCTAGTTCAACCTTTATGGAAAGCAATATGGAGATTCCTCCAAAAACTGGAAATCGAGCTCCCATACGATCCAGCTATACCACTCCTAGGAATATACCCTAGGAACACAAAAATACAATACAAAAACCCCTTCCTTACACCTATATTCATTGCAGCTCTATTTACCATAGCAAGACTCTGGAAACAAGCAAGATGCCCTTCAACAGACGAATGGCTAAAGAAACTGTGGTACATATACACAATGGAATATTATGCAGCTGTCAGGAGAGATGAAGTCATGAAATTTTCCTATACATGGATGTACATGGAATCTATTATGCTGAGTGAAATAAGTCAGAGAGAGAGAGAAAAACACAGAATGGTCTCACTCATCTATGGGTTTTAAGAAAAATGAAAGACACCCTTGTAATAATAATTTTCAGACACAAAAGAGAAAAGAGCTGGAAGTTCCAGCTCACCTCAGGAAGCTCACCAGAAAGAGTGATGAGTTTAGTTAGGGAAATAAGTACATTTTGAACTGTCCTAATAATGAGAATGTATGAGGGAAATGGAGAGCCTGTCTAGAGTATAGGCGGGGGTCGGGTGGGGCGAAGGGAGACTTGGGACATTGGTGATGGGAATGTTGCACTGGTGATGGGTGGTGTTCTTTACATGACTGAAACCCAAACACAATCATGTATGTAATTAAGGTGTTTAAATAAATTTAAAAAAAAGAGAACTTTATATCTTTTAGGTACATTTTTTCATCTCAATAATTAGAAAATAAATGCTTATAAATACACATTTCCTATATTACACAGCATAGCTGGATATTAAAGCACAATTTTTCCTATTTGCTATTTTAATAAGAGTGAAAGACTCTAACACAGTCACCTTGGAGTTTCCATTGTGTACTGTACAGTTTTAGAAAGAGACTAAAGAAAGTTACTAATATGTAATATGTAATAGATATTACAAATCAAGACAGATTGCTTCTATAATTCTCTGACTACTGTGTATAACACAAAATATTAAAATAAAAAAAACAAAAAAACCATACCAGCTAGAATATCTTAGAAGAGATATTTTAGACCATACAAAGGCTAAACATCAAAACAGGGAGAGTAAAGAGAAACTAAAGGGAATCATTAGCAAATTTTAACAGACATTTCTTAGTCAGATATACAGCCATTTAGCTACGCTGTTGGCAATGTTACTTAAATAATATTTTGAAAACCTTTTAGATCTTGAAAGAGTGCAATATATAGACACAACTTCTCTCGTTATTGTGCTACAAAGAAAATTTATGCCATAGTTGTTTGATTTATGAAACAAATTAAGGAATAATGTGATCAGGGACCAGAGCGGTGCTGCAAGCTGTAAGGCCTTGCAAGCGCTAGTCTAGGACGGACTGTGGTTCCATCCTCCGGCATCTCAGATGGTCCCCTGTGCCTGCCAGGAGTAATTTCTGAGTGCATAGCCAGAGGTAACCCCTAATCATCAACGGGTATGGCCCCAAAACAAAACAAAACAAAACAAAACAAGAAATATGTGATTATAGGCTATAACCTAAAACTTATCTGTGTTTTCCTACCACACAATAAAATGCAGCACAAACCATGATTTTGAAATCCAGGTATGTCTGCAAATTTACCTGTTTGTTCTACATAACTATAACATATTACTAGGGTAACTTCAACCAAGATATTCAGTCTTCTTAACTATGTTTTTTCTATCTTAAAAATAGCAACTATGGGGCCCGGCGGTGGCGCTAAAGGTAAGGTGTCTGCCTTGCCAGCACTAGCCTAGGACGGACCGCGGTTCGATCCCCCGGTGTCCCATATGGTCCCCCAAGCCAGGAGCGACTTCTGAGCGCATAGCCAGGAGTAACCCCTGAGCGTCAAATGGGTGTGGCCCAAAAACAAAAAAAAAAAAATAGCAACTATTTCCTTACTCAAAAGCCAATGAAAGCAAGGATCAAATGGATCAATATATCAATGCAGACTGTAAAGTGGGAATGTTTACTAGTAAATTAGTTTTACCTTGTGTTAAACCTTGCTAGGTAAATGTTAGACAACGTTTTGCATGTGCGTGTATAAAGTCCATACAGAAGTTTACTTTTTTCCCCAAACGTTCTCTGATTTATACTTGCACATTACTTTATGACTTGTGGATTCCTACTTAATGATATTCCTACTAAATGTGATATTTATAAGTAACCTTTGGTTAAAATGATAAGGTCTGGGAACTTGACATATGACTCAGGGTCAAGTTGAATCTTCTCCTGGGGTAGAGGCATGAGGTAGAGCTGGGATCAATCACCAGGACCATAAAAGAAAACAAAGAGAGAAATTTTCCTCCTTCATTTCTCAAACTATTTTTAATTGACTTCTCTAGTGTACATCCTATAAGACAGACTTAAATTTGGGATATCCTATTAAAGAATCTTGTAGCAATATCATAAAAAAGGAGAAACTTATAGGGCTAGAGCAGTGGCGCAAGTAGTAGGGCGTCTGTCTTGCCCACACTAGTCTAGGATGAATTGTGGTTTGATCCCCTGGTGTCCCATATGGCCCCCCAAGCCAGGAGTGATTTCTGAGCAGGTTGCCAGGAGTAACCCCAGGGCATCACTGGGTGTGGCCCCAAAAACCAAAAAACATTAAGGAGAATACTTTTTTTTTAAAAAAGATTCAGATATGAACATTGTTATTCATTGTTAAACATTCTTTTGTTTGTGCATGAAAAAATATCTCAAACATAAACATTTAGTTCTGCAAGTAATTTAAGTTTGTTTAACATTTCCTACCTGATGAGGCTTAGAAACAGATTCTTCATAGTTGCCTTGTTTATAAATCTATTGCCCGCTATGATTTACATGTTTTTTGGATTACAATTTATATAGTTGTTATATGATTTTTAGAAATTATTAATATTAAGTATTTCTGATGCAGAAATTTCTGATTATTCTTTATAAGTTATGTATCTCTGTCCTTCTCTAGGCTTACATACCACAAAGAATCAAATTAATCAGTAGCTTAAAAAGTGAAATCAGATATAATTTTAGATAATGTCTCCATTTAAATTCCATTTCATTCATATAATCTTAAAGTAATTTATTTGATATTCTAGTTATATGAAGGAATTTTCCTAAAATTTACAGTTTCACTCTTCAAATATACTATCATCATACTGGAAAATGAAGAAAAGAAAATTATGAAGACCCATTGCCCTTCCCTTCTGTGTTATATCAATTCTTCAAGCTTGCATAAATACGACTAGTATATTAACAGGAAGCACAGATTTTAAAATGTTAGCTTCTTCAGGGTAGGTTTAAGTCCTAAAATTAATTTTATTAAGAATATTTTAGATACTTACAGTAGTTTCTCAATTAATTATTGGTTTTAAATGATAAAAATTTAAAAATTCTACAACATTATTTGCAACATAACATTGGAATTATACTTAGTGAAGTAAGTTAGATGGAGAAACATCATGATTTTTACATATCATGTGACCAAAAAATAAACATTAAAATAAAATTACTATGGTAAATGAGACTTCTTTTTGATTTTTGGGACACACCCGGTCATTCTCTGGGGTTACTATTGGCTATGTGCTCAGAAATCGCTTCTGGAAGGTTCAGGGAATCATGCGGGATGCTGGGAATTGAACTGAGGTCTGCCTGGGTCAGCTGCATGAAAGGCAAACGTCCTACACCTGCACCATCGCTCCGGCCCCTAAATGAGACACTTTTTATTAATAATTTAATATTTCTATGTTCTTACAATTTTAGAATGTTAGGGGATTGAACTATATATTAAAGAGCATATATTTTACACTGAAAAGAAATATAAATAATTTACTCAGTTATGTAAATTGCTGTTATTACTGGCATATGCATAGACCAGAGTAGGGCAAAATGAACTCAAAAGTGAAATAGAACGAAATTAAATGGGAGGATTTTGATTGACTTAGAACTTGGCAACATTGAAATATGGCATCAGAGATTAGATAGCACCATTGAAATAATCTGATTTTCATTACTGACATGTTTTATTATTTATATTTTTTAGAACTACAATTTCTTCATTGATATTAAAGTCTGTTTTTCTTATAATGGCCTATTTTTCATTGCCTTATTGATGATCTTTTAAAATAATTATTATGTGCATAGATTAAGATGAGGAATTGGTATTCTAAATTTATGCCTCTTGTCTGAACAAGTAAAAATATGAAAGACTGCTGAATCTAAATTTTTAAGAACAATCTTATTTTTAACAATGATATATTTTTTAAAAATTATTTATTACAGGTGTACTGAACATAATTGGGCTTCTTTAGAAGACTGGGCTTCTTTGGAACCTGAAATCTATATTTATTCAAAAACTATTAAATATCAGATATAATCATATCTTGACATAATTGAGTCTAACTTTTGTTATAACAAAAGATATTTTGATTAATTAAAAGTACAACCACTTCACAAATTAGACATATGATAAGGTCAAAGTATGCAATTAAATACAAAGCAGCTTAAATGAATATTATACTTGTCATTATACAACCTTCTCTGACATTAATACAAAAAAATTTCCACTAATGGAACATTGTAATGAATTCAATAAAATCAAGCCAACTCCTTGTATCATCTTTGTTCTAATAGAATAATTCTCTGGAGAACCCTCAAAATAAGCAATAAATGTGATTATGAACTTTTAAAGAGTAATTTATATTTTTAAGGAGTAATTTATATTTTATATGCCATCCCAGCGCCACGTTTATATCACTATACAGCCTATATTAGGAGGGTAAAGACAATGTCACTTATTGATCTATGTCATAAATCTAACAAGAAAGTCTAATGTAAAAGTTGCCATCAAATTTCAAAAGAGAAGTAAAGATAGATTTATAAAAATACTAGTATATTTTGATTTAAATAATTTTTAGAATGACAATTTTGTTTGTTTGGGCCAAATCCAGTGATGCTCAGGGGTTACTCCTGGCTATGTGCTGAGAAATAACCTCTGGCCTGGGGGACATATGGGATGCTGGGGATCAAACTGTGGCCCATCCTAGGTAGCTACGTGCAAGGCAAATGCCCTACCACTGCACCACCACTCCACCCCTAGAATGACAATTTTTAATTTTTTATCATTATTTTGTAACAGTGCCGATACTAGCTTTTTTATACTTAATATAGTTTTATGTTATGCCTACTATCAAGTGCTAAAATCCCTTTTTCTATTATCCCAGTCTTTTCCCTCCTTTCCTACCTCACCACCAGCCTTTGCCTGTTCTTACACTTAATAGCCTCAGATCATAGTTCTGTTGACCCATATCTCGGGTTTAAGAACATTTTGTTTTTGTTTTGTTGGTTTCTGGGTTACACCTGGAAGCACTCGGGTTACTCCGGCTCTGCGCTCAGAAAATGCCCCTGGCAGCACGGGGAACCTTATGGGATGCTGGGATTCGAACCACTGACCTTCTGCATGCAAGGCAAATGCTCTACCTCCATACTATCTCTCTGGTCCCCATGGGTTTAAGAACATTTTAATATATGTATGTATATAACATATATTATATACATATATACAGCGAGAGAAGGAAAGAGAGTAATTACTTACACATCAAAAATTCAGGAAAAAGCTGTGTTCTTTAAATATGTTGGTCCTCTGGTGTTATCTAGCAAGTGCCTCTTTTAGTTGTGAGTTCTGTATTCAACACTTCCCCAAATTCTGAGAATGACTTCTGGCACTGTGATTGTGCTCTCGGTGCACTGTTAAATGTGCAATCTCTGGTATACCACAATCAAGTGTGCTCATATACCATAATTTAAGTGTATGGCTCCTGGCAGCACAAATGTGCTGCCCCTAGTACCAACTAAAATGTGTGTCACTACACTTAATCGGTCGTGGTAATAGCAACAACTAAGAGATGGGAAGGAAAGAAAAGGGGAGAGAAAGGAAGGGAAGGGAAAGAGAGGGAAAGGAAAAGAGAGGGAAGGGGAAAGAAGGGGGAGGAAAGAAAAGGGTAGGGAAGGGAAAAGAAGGGAAAGGAGGGATAATAAAAAGGAGGAAAGGGAAGGAAAAGGAAGTAAAGGAAATGCAAGGGAAGAGAAGTAGAGGGAAGGGTGGGAAAGGGAGTGAAGAAAAAGGAAGGGATGGAAAAAGAAGGAAAAGGAAGTTCAGGGAAGGGAAGGGAAAGAAAAATGAGGGAAGGCAAGTAAAGTGAAGTAGAGGGAAGAGAGGGGAGGGAAGGGAAGGGAGAGAAGGTAAGGAAAGAAAAAGTAAGGAAAGGAGTAGGAAGGGAAGAGAGGGGTGATCAGGGAAGAGAAAGGAAGGGAGAGAAGGGGAAGGTAGGGGAGGGAAGGGAAGAGAAGAAATAAAGAGGAATAAAGGGGAGGGGAAGAAAGGGAGAAGGGAAGCGGAAGGAGAGGGAAGAAGTGAAAGGGGAAAAAGGTACTAATTTTGTGGAATTATATAGTTTATACCTTGGATTCAGTGATTTATGTATTAAGTAGAGCAGATATTTATAGTCTCAGATGTGTTGTACAGGCAATCTTGCTTTCTTTTAAGATTTTAATAAATATTTACAATATTTTCAAAGGTGTTTAAAATATGAATGATTAAAATAGATCTAAAGATTTTTTTAAATTATGGGTAGCAAATTAAAACATATATGCCTTCCAATTTATTTAAAACAATAAAAAGCCAATAGAACTAAAATGAGTATGCTATATGAGAAAACATGATAAATATTCTAGCATTAGCAGCATTAATAATAATAAAAAATAAAAATAATTGAAAATATTTGCACAGTAGCTCAATGAAAAACATTTTAGAGTTTATGACCGGGGTAAATGCTACTTTACTGGTAAACATAAACTAAGCAAAATAAATGTAAATATTTCTTATGTTTTTGAATAAGAAAGCTAATGGTATATAGAAGTAAATTGTTGCTTATTTTAATAATTTCATACATGCAAATGGCAATGTGGATTTTATGGGATTTCCAGTAAATTCTACAATTATATGAAAAAGTAAATAAAACATGCTTCAATTATATCACTGTGTTAAAACATTGCTAATTCTTTGCTATTAGTGTAGAGAGAAATGGAAAAAATTGGAGAAAAAATATGTCCAAAACTTAGATCCAAATATATTCAAATTCTAATATATTTTAAATTGGGCATTTAAAATGAGTAGGGAAAGAGTAAGAGCTGATGCTCCAAATATCTATAAAAGTAGATCCCTGTTTTCCTTGATGCATAAATAAAAATGTAGAGGGGATTAGAGGGTTGAGTTGAGTCCACCAACCATGTGTCCAAGATTTTCTCCTGGCTCTGCTCAAGGATCACTATTGGTAGTATTCAAGAAACCAAATGGGGGAATCTGGGTTGGCTGTTGCAAGAAAAAACACCCTATTCAATGTACCAGTACCTAAAGAGAAAATATTATATAAATTAAAAACCATAAGATTGTTAAAGTTATTTTTTTTGTTTTGTTTTTTTTTGGGGCCACACCCGGCATTGCTCAGGGGTTATTCCTGGCTGTTTGCTCAGAAATAGCTCCTGGCAGGCACGGGAGACCATATGGGACACCGGGATTCGAACCAACCACCTTTAGTCCTAGATTGGCTGCTTGCAAGGCAAACGCCAGTGTGCTATCTCTCCAGGCCCTGTTAAAGTTATTTTTAAGAATGGCCACGGAAGTTTATGGGAATGTTTTTATAATCTTGAATTAGGAAATGCTTCCAGAAACAAAACTCAGAAATTAAAGATAAAAAACAACTTTGCCAATATAAATTAACATATATCTATAGTATTAAAACAACAAATTAAATTATAACATTAATAACAAGAATATATAAAATGGGCCAAGTATTTAAATAGTTGGATAAAAGCAAGATAATAATACTCTTATGTAAAATTTCTACAAAACCATGGTGAAAAATAGCATCATTTGCTACAGAAAGAAATATAGATGCAGTTTATATATGGAAAATGAATGTTATTTTAAACTATAACAATGGGAGTGAAAATGGAGAGCATATCATAATGTACATTTTTTTTTAAAATATTCACACATTCTCTCCTTTCACCATGTGTTTGTCAGCATGCATTTACACAAATTTTCAGTATTGCTCCTCTATTTTTAAACTCTGACAGGTATATTCATCCCCTGAACCTTGATTCCTATGTTATTTTTCTAGACATTCTCCTTATTGCAGAAGAGTGCTCAAAAATTGAACTTTCATAAGCCTGCTATTATAAAATATCTATTTATAGGTTAGAAAGTGGCAGGGTTACCATAGAAACTAAAACAGAAATCAGTTCAGAAACTACAAAAGTGTAAGTACATATGTGGTATATAGAAAGCAATAAAAATAAAATTACTTACAATTATTAGAAAAATGCAAAATAGATTGCAAAAAGGATTATGAAAGAAAAAGAATTTATGAGGTGGTGATTTAATGACTAGTATATATTTGTAAAAATATAAGGAAGCTAATCCTTTTTTTCTTTTTAAGATGCTGCCAAGAATTAGACTATTTTAAGAAATTTGAGTAAATATAAAACTATAGTACAGCTTTAAAAATGCTATTAAAGCACCAGGATTTACGAAGTTATTCATAGCTGAGTTTCAGACAAACAATATTCTAGCATTAATCCTACCATTAGTGTCAACCTCCCTCCACCAATGTTTTTAGTTATTTCTTATATGTCCCCTTCCCAGCTCCCATCTTGAAGAGCAACATTTTTTAGTTAGGTTGTTTGGGGTCTCATGATTTCAGTGTTGTTGACTCTATGGCTTGGATATTTGTGCTAGTCTTCCTTACACACTGGTGTTCCCTATTCTCCCTTGACCTCTTTCTCTTGTTATTTCTCATCTGTCTTTATCCCCCTCCAATATATTTTTTTCCTCATCTATATAATTAATTTTTTTTTTCCTCACTATACTCTGGGTTCAAAGGTGATCAATCAACTCTTCTTTAAACCATTGCATTTAAAATACAATTGTTTTAAATATCAGAAATTGTTATTTTATCTTGTATTTCCTTTTTTATGTCTTATTTCATTTAATATATCTTCCAGTTTCATTGCAGTAAACTTCATGATTACATCTTTCCTCTTAGTGGTGTATTATTTAATTATATATACCATATATAATATATATAGGTATATGTATATATAAAACACATCTTCATGATCCATTTATGTCATTAAACATTTAGGTTCGGTTACAAATCTTAACTGTTATAATGAGAGTTGCAATGAATAAATGATGTACATCTGTCCTTATGTGTTGGCTACGGACCTGACAGTGGCCACTTTTGCAAAAACCTCTCTGCCATTTTCCAGTCCTACGTGCTGTTTGCTACAAAGCCCCTGGGCCAGCAGCAAAATAATTTCTTAGCCCAGGGGAGAGAAACACAGCCTGGAATGAAGTTAGATTTCCCTAGCCCACATTCTTGAGTTAAACAGGTACCTTTTATTGTTTTGTGCAACATCGGGTTTTTACAAAAGAACTTGTTCCACCATAAATCTGTTAAGAGTTTTAGGAATGTGACCAAACAGACTCTACCCAGGGTCTAGCATGACTGCCCCCCTGCCCACTTTCCATATTTGGGGATGATGTTATATTCCTTTCTTCCTACCTACCTTCCTGTGTTTTACCTTATTTGGAATAATGAGATGTCTGTGCACTAAAAAGAGTGATTGACACTGCTTTTGCCTGCCCCCCTGTACCTTCTCTATATAAGAAGGTGCTGAACCACATTAAAAGGCCTTTGAACGGAATTCCTGTCTTGGGCCTTATTAATATTAACCTCTCTTAGATTTTTTCAAGGTGTGGTTGGTGATCTGAGCTTTGCAAAATAAAGGTTGGTTGTTCGTGAGCCTCTCGTCCACTCTCCGCTGGCCGGGCCCCTTCGGGGGGGCTTACAGGACACCCGCACTTATGAATGAATGCTTTCATCAATAGTGGAATTGCTGAGTCATATAGTAGCACAATTCTGAGTTTACTAAGAACCCTTCATACTGTTTTCCATAGGGATTAAAACAAGACAGCATTCCCACCAGCAGTGGATGAGAGTTTTTTTTCCATCACGTACCCATTAACACAGATTGTTTCCAGTATTTTTGATATGTGCCATTCTCACTGTTATAAAATGAGATGTCATTGTTTAGATTTAGATTTCCTTAATAAGTGATGATGAGTATTTGCATGCACCTATTGACCATCTGTTGGCCTTTCTAAGAGAATGTCTGTTCATATTTGCTCCTCATTTTGATGGGATTTTTATTTGTTAATTTTGTGACTACTTTGTCTATTCTAAATATCAACCCTTTATCTGACGGGGTGAGTACAAATATCTTCTCCCACTCAGCTGTCTTTTTATTTTAGCCAGTTTCTTTTGCAATACAGAAACAGTTTAGTTTAATGAGTCCTTATTTGTTTGATTTTAATTTTGTAGTCATTGCCATTGGCATCATATCATTGAATATTCCTTTGAGCTTGAGGAGTTAAAGTGTTCTACCTTTATTTTTCTTAGTGCATTTTAGATATTAATGTCTGATATCAAGGTCTTTGAACCATTTTGATTTGGCCTTTGTGCGAGATATGTATCTAGCCTTAATTTCTTAACATGGATAGGATATCTAGATGTTTGAATACTATTTGCTGAAAGGCTTTACCCATTTCATATTCTCAACTACTTTGTTAAAATTATTTGACCATTTATATGGGGTTGTTATTAGATCTTCTACTCTGACCCACTCATTAGAATCTGTCTTTATTCTAGTACTATTCTATTTTGATCACTATGGCTTTGAAATACAGTTCCAAGTTTGCTAACAAGATGTCTTACTGTTTCTTATTTTTCAATACGTGTTGGCTCTTTTATATGTTTGAGACATTTTATATAATTTTTATAATAGACTATTCAAAGTCCTATCAAATGTGGATAGGGATTGTATTGAATCTACAGGGTAGTTTAGGTAGGAAGGTCATTTTGACAATATTGATTCTTCTGATCCATGGGCTTCATGAAATGTTTCCTCATTTTATAAGATCTTCTTCTTCTTCTTCTTCATCATCATCATCTCATCTTCTTCTTTCTTCTTCTTTCTTTTTCTTTTTCTTTTTTCTTCTTCTTTTCTTCTCTTCTCCTTCTGTTTAATTTTTTTGTTATCTTAACTCTTTTGTTTACTTGGTTCTTAGGTACTTGATGTTTTTAGATACCATTGTAAATAGGATAGAATCTTTGATCTCTTTCTCTTTGGATTCATTTCTTTGTATAAAATAACGCAACAATTTTTGTGTATAGACTTTGCAACCAGTAACTTTATTGTATTGGCTATTGTTTCTAGAGCTTTTATTGTGAACTCTCTAGGATCTTCAGTATATATAATCATGTCATCTGCAAGTAGATATATTTTGAATTCCTCTTTTAATTTAAATTTTTTATTTCCATTTCTGGCAAAAGGGTTAGTAAGCTCTTGTTAGCTGTCCATTTTGTTAAATTGGTGTATTTCTATATGAATAAAAAATAAAACAAATAAAGTTGTCCCAAAATTTAAAGCATTATTACTGAAATTGCAACTTCTAGAGGTATTTGCTTAGCTTCCAGGATTCCTGAAAAAAAGGAAGATGCAGGGGACAATGCCTAATCTCACTCCAAAAAGCACTGGTGACATTAGCCCTAAAACTGGTATACTTGAAGTTTGATTAGATTGATGTCCCTAAAGGGAATTGTAAAGGGGTGATGCAGAGAGCCATTGAGAATATGGTTATTCTAGGTTATGGATGGAGCAGGCATGGCTTCAGCATGGGGGGGTGTCTTAGACTGCCCTCACCTCCTGAGATGGCCAGCTTCCTACTACTTGGCCATTGTATACATGATCTTCATGGCTCATTTTACATCACATTCAAGAAAAGAGTGAGTCTATGGAATTGGCTTGTTTCGAGTATAGCAACCTATCATGAGGAAGTTTATATATTAAGCCAACTATTTTTCCTTCTATATATTTCCCACCATTAGGAAATGTAAAAATCACTTTGCTTTTGGCATATCTTTAACCAGACCTACACTTCTATAAATAACACTACTCAAACTTCATGTAAATACATTGAAAAAAATGAGAATGATGCAGAAATCTCAATATATGATTATTAAGGTGATCAAATCAATCACTTGAAATTAACTGTGTAGATATTTTTAGTCAGAACACTTGCTAAATTGATTTAATTATTCTTGAACTTAATAGTGACTAACTAATAAAAAGGCAGTAAGAATTACAGCTAGAATTAAGATCATTCTTGCATTGCCTAGTGAGAGAATCCTAAATCATCTTCCAGATGTAGCAAAATGTCTAGGGGAAAAACCTCTGTACCAGTTTGCTATCACTTTCTGACTCAGATCAGGGTCAGGTAGTAAAGTAGGAACTTGACCTTTGTTCCTAGAGAGTAGGTAGGGATGTTACCACTGATAAGATGCAATACTTCATTTTATTTTGTGCATTGAATAGCAGGAAAAGAGATTTAAGATTTACCTATTTTAAATTTTTATTGCATTTATTTTGCAACAGTGTTATGATAGAGGTGGATGGCATAGGGGAGGGTGCCAGATAACCTAGTGTCAATTGAACATTTTAAGCTTCTCTGACCCTAGGTGCATTCAGGTAGATGACAAAATAGCTAAAATGATGAGATAGCAAATCTATAACTGGTAACAAAGTTAGGCAACTTTTCTTTTGATCTTCCCTAACATACCAAGACTCACAGCAAGAAATCTGCTTTCTACTCATAAGTAGATTCCTACTCAAATCTACTCATAAGTGATCTGAGAACTGAGCAGCAGAGCTTGAGGGGCAGCACAGACTACCGCAGAACAGCAGACTTGACCAAAGAAGGACAGGGAAAGATACAAGTCATCTTAGAGCAATATGGACAGGATGTCACAATATTGGAAAGGTCAGTTTGGAAATAGGACACAAGTAATGGTGTCCACTATGAGAGACAAGGAAATACAGTATACATGGGAAGAAAGACACAAGCTTAAATAACAAGGAAAAATCTAGAACACTCCAATTCAACTGAATAAGAAAGAAGCTTTAAAACATAAGCACTGAATAATTTCTGGCTTCAACATTCTTTGACACCTTGAAATATTTATCCTTTTTATTGAACTATCCTAGAGGGTATATATTAAATTTTCCTTGTGCTAATGACATTTTTGTACCATGTAACAAAACTGAGGACTTCTTCATATGTTTGTTTGATAGATATATGTTTCCACTTCGTGAAGAGCACACATTTTCCATTATCTTAATTAATTTTTATAATTTAATACATACTGTAGGTGATGGTCATGTGATCACTATTGTTGCTACAGAAGTAGGATGTATTTTGCCATCAAGAGGACAATTTTATTTGAGTTACTATTGTATTTCTTGTGTCCAGAAAAGTGCTTTGTTTTGGATTATTGACTTGAAACTTAAAATATGAACATTAAAATGGAATTTTGTTCTGATAATGCATTAGGACAACTAATTATTTATAACAACCTTCTCTTTCTCTGGAAAGACTTGTACATACTCTCTAATTCACCCCTCTAATTCTTTCTCTCTTTATATTTTCTTTTCTTTTGACCATCAGAGAAATCATTTGATAAGTCCCAACACCCATTAATAATAAATACTCTCAACAAGATGGAAATAGAAGAACTTTACTCAATATAGACAAGTCCATTACCACAAGCCCATTGCAAATATGGTAGTTAATAGGAAAAAAACCTAAAAGGCTTTTCTCTAAAAATCTGGCAGAGGATAAGTCTGCCCACTCTCGCCATTCTTATTCAACATAGTACTGGAAGTTCTTGCCATAGCAATTATGCAAGAAAAAGATATCAGATAAAAAATGAGGAAGTCAAGCTCTCACTGTTTGCAAATGACATGATACTAGATTTAGAAAACTCTAAATAAAGAGAAATAGGATGTTTGTTTAGAATACAGGAAGGGGGGGGGGAGGAGGGAGATGGGGGAAATTGTTGGTGGGAAGGTTGCACGGGTGAAGGGGAGTGTTCTTTTCTATAACTGAAACCCAACTACAAACATGATTGTAGATCTGGTGCTTAAAGATATTGTATATAAACAAACAAATAAATAAATAAAAGAAAACCCTAAGAACTTACCATAAAGCTTCTAGCAACAATATATTTGTATAACAAAGTGGCAGGTAACAAAATTAACATGCAAAAATTAACAGGAAAAAATGCCTTCTTCCACAAAAATAATTATAAAGAAGAAAAAGATATTAAAATATAATCCCATTCACAATAGTACCCACAAAAACTCAAATATCTTGGAGTCAATGTAATTAAAGAGGTTAAGGACCTATATAAAGAAAAACTACAAACATTGCTTTAAGAAATAAAAGATTTGCCAGAGAGATAGCATGGAGGTAAGGCATTTGCCTTGCATGCAGAAGGATGGTGTTTGAATCCTGGCATCCCATATGGTCCGCCGAGCCTGACAGAGCAATTTCGTAGCACAGATTCAGGAGTAACCCCTGAGCACGCTGGGTGTGACCCAAAAACAAACAAACATACATACAAAAAGAGAAAAGATGACACAAAGAAATTAAGACATATTCTGTTTATGGATTAACATAATTAAAATGGCTATACTTTCCAAATCAATGACAGATTATATTTAATCCCTCTAAGGATATAGCCATGAGAATTTTTATAGAAGTGTATTAACACTCTTGAAATTTATTTGGAACAATTTATCACCCAGGAATAACTAAAGCAACCCTTAGGAAAAAGAAGATGAGAGGCATCTCTTTCCCCGACTTTAAATTGTCTTGCTGATTTTTAAACACTTTCTTGCATTTTGGGTCTCTCTACAAGTAATACCTAGAAGGCCCTGGTGTCTCTATTGAGGAACTAATCTAACAGAATTGTTGTTCTATGTAGTGCTGTTCAGAAAATACTGTGTTTCCAGTATCACACACATTGATCTCAGTGGAACAGATAGTGCCATGGATCAAATACTGGTGATCCTCATGTAAAGAAAATTACCGTAAGCCAATTCTATTATCTGTACCTTATCCACTTTGAAAGTGTTACATATTCAGCACTGTAGGAGAGATGTTGAGAAAATCAAAGATTCTTTTTTATGAATATATTAAACACCTTGATTACAAACATGATTATAGTTGGGTTTCACTCATGTAAAGAGAACATTCCCCTTCACCAGTGCAGCATTCCTATCACCAAATGTCCCAGATTCTAATTTTTCCCAATTTTGTTGCAGAATTTGGGTATAAATAAAGGATTATCATCCAAAAATAAAAAGTATCTGTAGTTGTGATATTGTTAAACCCCTATGCATAGATTCATTATTTCATAATGGCTTCTCCCACCAGTTAGTTAGTAGGAAGATTGTACTGGTGAAGGGGAGTGTTCTTTTTATTACTGAAACCCAACTACAAACATATTTTTAATCATGGTGCTTAAATAAAGATAATATTTTAAAAAAGCTTTTGTATTATTAATATTGTTCTAAGTATAGATCTTTTACTTTTTATTTTTATTATTTTTTTGGCTTTTGGGCAACACCCAGTGATGCTCAAGGGTTACTTCTGGCTATGCACTAAGAAATTTGCTCCTGGCCTTGGGGGACCATATGGGATGCCAGAGGATCAAACCGTAGTCATTCCTAGACTAGCACTGGCAAGACAAATGCCTTACCACTTGCGCCACTGCTTCAACCCCAGTATATATCTTTTAATTGTAGGACATTTATACTAGTAAAGTGTAAAGCACTCACCTCCTTATCAGTCATTTATATTAACATATTTAATCAGATATATCTAGAAAATAGTACAAACCCCCATTCATTATTAAAGATGGAAATGGGAACAAACAATGCAAAAAAGAAAACTGGCCCTGTAATAAAATCCATTTTTAGTGCTTGCTGTTTAAGGACAAGTCACTAGAGACATGGGAGTTGATGTGAAAGAAAGAGTTTCTTCAAGTGATAACCTGATAATATTATCAGGACAGAACTTTTTGTCCTCAAAAAAGCTCATCTTACTCCTAGCTGGAGCTAGATGTTTATATAGGTCTGGAAGAGAAAATAAGAAGAAATTTACAGTCATGCACAGAGTCTACATGATTACCTCTGAGTATTTATAGTCACTGCTGTTTGTTTTTTACTTCCTCCACCCATAGATAACTGTTACTTAAGACTGAGCATACAGTGCAAGAAACATTTCTTAGGATTCAGAAAACAGAGACAGAGACACGAAGGAACAAAATGTTATGGAAGTAGCTACAAGAAGACTAAGATGATTTATCTAATGGTGGTTCAAAAAACAGTTCATTGAAGCCTTGAGAAGTCAAAGTTTGAGGACTAAGGGAAAAGAAGCCAGAATGATCATGAATATGTAATGAGAAGTGGTAAAATGAAGTTATGGTAAGTTAGATATGAATCCAGAAAGGAAAGAAAAGTTTAGCCTTTTAGATAAGATCTATTGCTAGTAAATCAACCTAAGCTCCTTTTAAAAATCTCTAACCAAAATTTCACATTTGTGCAAGATTAACAGATTTTTCTGGAGTACAATTTTTTCTCTAAATATCATATAGTGTATGTCAATCTTGGTTTCTTATATTAAATCTGAGAAGTTAACGAGTTACCTTATTTCTAAATAAATATCAATCCCTTATGTTGTCATGTAGTATATTTTACAGGTAGATATAATACACTGTTAATATTTAAATATAGGTACTTGTTATTTCATTAATATGCTTTAGTTATTTCTGGTATACTTTAGCTATTTCACATTTAATATTATCAAACTACTGGTTTGCTTATTTAAAAATACTATCAAATCTCTGTTAATTTTTTTCTAAAATAATTTTATTTTCAGAGGTATAGATCTATTTTGATACTTAAAAATTGTAAAAAAAATACTTGTTATAAATGCATTTTGGATCACAAATAGCAGTGCTCAAGGGTTATTCCTGGTTCTATGGCCAGGAATCACCATGGCAGACTTAGGGGTCCATTTGAGACACAAGAATCCAACTCCCGGTAGAACATGTGCAAGGAAAATATCCTACCTGCTATGTTATCACTATAGCTCAGAATTACTACCCTTTTTTAAAGAGGACTTTTGACAATCAGTTAAATTAGGTAAATACATTATTCAAAGCACTAGCATGAGTTCCCTATGACAGGAAGCCACATGCTAGTTCTAAAGGATTTTTCTAGTCTTATAGTTGTTTCTATAGAAACTGCCCAAACTGACTTCTAGGTGTTCAGAAACAGGTTAGAGAAGCAATGGCTAAGAGGAAACATAAAATATTCATCCAGCCACTGCTGAAAGCTTCACCTAACATACAGTGTATATTGTTTCTCAAAGATCGTACATACATGCATACACACCATACACACACATATGTTGAATAGTCTAGCCACAAGCCGGAAGAATTCTCTCTGGAATGAAGCAACTCAGTTCTTGCATCATCAGAATTCTGCTGAGTTGCTTCATTCCATCATCCACAATTGTCACTTTACCTGTCTATGGCTTTACCACTCCTCTATGGCTCTCTGCAGAAACATCAATTTGACCAAAACTCCGGGTTATAATGCATGTATCTGGGCTGATATTACCAGGACTTTTTTTGAAGTGATGTGAGCACCCTCTCATTGCTTTCTCAGTTCTTAATGATGCGCAGCTGAAAACATGCCTTAGAAAAGCTGCAGTATTGGGCCGGAACGGTGGCGCAGTGCTAGGGTGTTTGCCTTGCACACAGATGACCTAGGGCGAACCTAGGTTCGATCCTCTGGTGTCCCATATGGTCCCCCCAAGCCAGGAGCGATTTTTGCACACAAAGCCAGAAGTAACCCCTGAGTGTCACCGGGTGTGTCCCCCAAACCAAAAAAAAAAAAAAAAAAAAACAAAAAAAACAAAACAAAAAAAAAAAAAAAAAAAAAGAAAAGAAAGAAAGAAAGAAAGAAAGAAAAAAATGAAAAAGCTGCAGTATTATCAAGAATGTGTTTGGAATTCCTGGATAACTCCACTTTTGTTTATTACTGTAACCCCCATAGAAACATACTGATGTGCAGATGAAATCCCATTGTGATCTTTGCAGTATGGTGGTGTTTTTTATGTGTTGTGGTGGGGCTCCTGGGATAAAAGAAATGTGCATCATGGGCCGGGCGGTGGCGCTGGAGGTAAGGTGCCTGCCTTGCCTGCGCTAGCCTAGGACGGACCGCGGTTCGATCCCCCGGCGTCCCATATGGTCCCCATATGTTGCCAGGAGCAACTTCTGAGCGCATAGCCAGGAGTAACCCCTGAGCGTCACAGGGTGTGGCCCAAAAACCAAAAAAAAAAAAAAAAAAAAAAAAAAGAAATGTGCATCCTTGGATCAAGGCTAAGCAGTTGCACATTTTTTCTTGATTACTAGCCTGAGATCAAAATGGCTCTTTTGATTCCAAAAACTGACTCTCTTCACCACAATTGCTGGTTCCTGTTTGTTTATATATAAACATATATATTATATAAATATATTTTATCTATTAATATATAATATTATATGATATAAATATATATAAAATAAAAATATATATTGCAAGCAGGATTGTAGTTGGATTTCAGTCATAAACAGACCTCCCTTCACTAGTGCAACATTCCCACCACCAATGTCCCACCTCCCCTCCCCCCAACCCTTGCCTGTATTCACGGAAAGCATTCCATTCTACTTCTCTCACTCATTAAGATTGTCATGATAGTTGTTAGTGTAGTTATTTCCCTAACTGCACTCACCACTCCACTTTTTGTGGTGGGCTTCATATTGTGAGCCTGTCCTTCCTGCCCTCCTCTCTGTTTCAAAATGTATTCTGGGCTGAGGCCCTACTAGTGTTGCCAGAGAAATGGTGCCGGGTGGACAAAAGGATGTCCTCAAGCAAAGCGCTATCTAGGCCTCACTGCCATTTCTGGTCTGTACCTAGTCACCTTCTCACAATCATGTCACCACTGCCACAAAGGCCAGATCACATCCCCACCTTGATTAGCTCTACTCCCTCATCACTTCAGCTGTACCCCCTATTGTTCACACTTGATCTTGGTCATGCAGATTGACCTGCTCTGTATTCCACAGCTCCATGGCCCTCTTCAGGACCAAGTCAGGGTGTGACTGACTTCAACACCACTGCCATATTTTACTCCATTAATCTCCCTGAGAACTTGCTTTCCAGTTTGATGATGGCTACTGTTTGATCTTCAGGATTAGTTTGCAAGTCTAGGGTCTTCACACTCGAGAGCTAAGGAGATGAGCTTCTCTTGGCATTTTCAGGCTCCCTGTTTTGCTGCTACAATCTTTCTGCCATTTTTCTCCTATAGAAGTATCTTTTTAATTTTTGACCTAATATTTGTTTATGATTTCAAATGGACTTCAAATACAACTACTATAATGTGTATAATCTTGCATCTGTATTTAACACATTATATTAATAACTGAAAGTCTAATACTTTTACAATTTAACCTTTGCAAATAGATATTAACATCATCACTACCTTTTTTAACCACTCATTAATTTGGTTTCATTTCTTTATGTTGCATATATGGATCATATCATTATATTTGTCTTTGTATGACATTTCATTTGATCTGATACCCTTTGTATCTAGCCAGGTTGTTGCAAATGGAAAGATTCCATTTTTTTATTTATGTATCCTCTTTATCCAACTGTTGTCTTGAGTATGTTTCCAGTTGTTGGCTATTGCTAAGAAATAAGTCATGGACAATTATCAGATTAAGTGTTTTTCTAAGCTTTGGCTAATCATAAAGTCAGATAACAGGACAATATGAGATTCCTATTTTAAATGTTAAAGGAACTTTTTATTGCTTTCTGTAGTGATGGAACCAGTTTTCTTCTCCACCAGCAGTTCTCTCTACCTCCTTTCCAATACTTGTTTCTGTCATTGGGTTCTTAATTATTTTCATACATGTGAGTTTTATATTCCACTGTATCCCATTGTTGTTTTGTTTCATATTTTCCTAATATAAAGAAATATTGAACATGTTTACATGTGCTAGTTAACTTTTTGTATGTATTTTTTTGAGAAATGTCTATTCAGATGCTCAATAATTTTTAAAATTAGTACATTGTTTATTCTTTTATTTCTTTTTAATTCTGATGTATACTTTTAATTATGACAACCTGTTGAATATATAATTTGCAAATATGTTCTATGGGATGCCTTTTCATTTCGATGACAGTTTCTTTCACAATGTAGAAGCTTCAATGTGATGTTCTCTTATTTGTTTATTTTTGTTTCTGCTTCCATTGTTTTTGGAGTCCAAACCCAGACATTTCTAAAATCATACATCCTGATGATACTCAAGGGACTGTGTAGTAAAAGGTATCAAACCAGGACCTCTAACATGAGAAACATGTTGCTATCCTTTGGAGCTAATTTTATGGTCCCAAAAAAGGTACATTATAAGACTATACACATTAATAATTCTAAAACACATAAGGGATTTATTTTGTGTAGATAGTCAGATATGGGATAAATCCTACACATTTAGCTCCTGGGTTAGAGTACTGGTTTGTGACACTGAGGAAATAATACATCTTACCATCTATCAATTTCTTTTCCTTTAAAGTGAGGATAATAATATTTTCTAATTTCTGGGATTATTTTTTATTGTTTATTTTTGTTTTGTTTTTGGATCACACCCAGCAGTGCTCAGGGATGTTATACTCCTGGCTCTTCTCTCAGAAATCGCTCCTGGCAGGCTCAGTTATGGGATGCCGGGATTCAAACCGCCAACCTACTGCATGCAGGGCAAACACACTACCTTCATGCTATTTCTTTGGCCCTAATTTTTGGGGTTATTCTGAGAACTCAAGTACACTACTACAGCAGGTGATAGGCACATGCGAGTTGGTATTAGAATTCTGCACAGGCACAAAGAATATCTAATAGCTGGTATCTATCTCATCACAGCACTGAGCACGACATTCAGTATCAACAGGAACTACAATGGCACTTTGCTAAAACTAGAGCAACCTCTAGACTTATTGTTTTGAAGAATGAAGGAAGACAGGCTCTCTAGCTTCACACTATACTGGCAGTAAGGAGTTCAAGGGACTAGAAAGCAAAAAAGAACAAAGCGTGCTCTCTGATCCCCTCTAAGTGGTGATTAGTGACTCATATTAAATTTAGATTAAACCAACATTGTTTCCTGGTTGGGCTTTTTTATTTCTTAAAATACTACACTAAACACCATTTCTTTACATTGTTAAATATACATGTATCTAAATAACAAGAGTTATCTATTTAAGCATGAGTTCATTTTTATTTTAATAACTAGTAAATGGCTAACATAAGTTAATTTGCCATATTGAAACATTATGCCTAAACCTTACATTCTAATCTCACAGACAAATAGCAGTACTATGCTGATAGTAACCAATAGAATTATATGTATTGAAGTTCATAGAAAATACCTTACCAAGCCACAAACTTGAAGTATTTACTGAAATGGCTTGTCATGTATTTAAATCTATTCCAAATTATTAAAGTTGTAGTTGTTTATATTGAGGAAGTTATGATGTAAGTTTCTTCAGCAGCAAAAGATAAATTTATTCATTATTTTATATTCATGGTATTTTGTTAATATGTAATTTAAAAAGAAATTATATATGTATCATTCATTTGATTCTCAAAATTATTTTAAACTAATGTTTTAAGATTGGTATTATTTTTTCTTTTCAGAAGTAGAAAATGAAGTTCAAAGAAACCAACAAGGCAATTGTCCAAATTTACATTTATAGGTAGGCAAGATTTTAGGATTTGAATACAATTTTTCTTCTATTTTTTCCAAAACTTCTCTTCACTTTATCAGGTTACCAATAAACTAAAATTTTGTTCTGATTTGACAATGTGGATACAAACAGATTTATAGCATAAACCCTTAATTACAGGTTATAAATTTGGCAAATTCAATTTCATTTTAAAATACTGTCAACAAAGTTTAATTTATTGAGAGATAATATATCTCATATTATTTATTTATTTTGTAGTAAAATAATTACAATTATACTAGTATAGACATGTAAGCCTTATTAAACAATACAACACAAAATATGTCATATATGAAAAGTATTTGTATTTTCCTCACAATTTGGTTGTAAATCCAAAATATATTCTAAGAACTGAATACAATTAATTTTTATTTTTTACTCTATTTTTAGAGTAATAATGAAACATTTAGTTTTCTGTTATAGATTCATTTGTTATTGTTTGTGAGTTAAAGTTGGTCACCTATTTGGTAAGGACAAGGGAAGCTTGACCTCATGAGTAATTGTAATTCTAAATTCTACCTATTCCACTAATGCAGAATCATGGATCATATTAACTATACCTACTTCACCATTATTTTATTGTACAATGATGCTTAAAATTGAGATACTCAAACTTTACTGATAGAAAGGAATATATATATATATATATATATATATTAAGAATTCACAAGTGGATTAACTTATAAAAAAGTTTACTAGGAGCTCAATGGTAGAATATATGCATTACACAGTTTCTTTGCCATCATTTAACAAAAATTGATACATTTTTTTAGTATATGGGGGTCAAAGGGACTTTACACATACAAGACAAGTTTATACTATTGAATCACCTTTCTAGTACAAAGGAATTTTAAAATATTTTTAGAGAAATTTGAGGTTTACAGAAAACTAAGAGGAAAGTACATCCCTCATGCACCCTTCTAATATTGCCTCCTGCATTATCATCTCTCATCAGACTAGCTCATTGGATACTATATTTTATGGCATATTCTTTAGAGATTCATGAACTTTGTTTTCACAACAAAAGTGGGAAGTGACATTATATGGAGCTATGTTTAAATTGTACTGTAAATTGCACCTGAAAATCCTTTATTACTAAATGATACTGGTACAAAGTCAGAATGCACAGACTACTTATAAGTATATGTTCAAATTAAATATTCTAAATCACACACATCATTTTCAATGATCGTTTAGTGATTTTGCTCTGTAAAAAGTTCTACAACAAGCTATACACAAAGGGGATCTGTTACACTAGAAGTCCAGTGGGCAAGAGAGGTGGTATGTGATGTATGCTGGGAACAGGGGTGGAGGAAGACAACACTGGTGGTGGGAATTACCCTAATTCATTGTCACTATGTACCTTAAATATAATGTGAAAGACTTGTAACTCACATTGGTCACAATAAAAGTTATTTAAAAAAAAAAGTTAGCACAATAGCTATTGATTTGCTTGTTACTGTTAAAGAATTTTAACACAAAATTTTACTACTGTTAGGAAGTGAGGAAGTAGACTTAGAAATTTAATCATCTGGGGCCGGAGAGATAGCATGGAGGTAAAGCGTTTTGCCTTTCATGCAGGAGGTCATCGGTTCGAATCCCGGCGTCCTATATGGTCCCCCGTGCCTTCCAGGAGCAATTTCTGAGCCTGGAGCCAGGAATAACCCCTGAGCACTGCCTGGTGTGACCCAAAAACCAAAAAAAAAAAAAAAAAAAGAAATTTAATCATCTGTGTTCAAAGATTCTGGAACATTATCACTTTCTTAAGTGTTGCACTTTCCTCAATGACATTCACATAAGATCTCTCTCTCTTTCTCTCTTTCTCTCTCTCTCTCTCTCTCTCTCTCTCTCTCTCTCTCTCTCTCTCTCTCTCTCTCTCTCTCTCTTTGTTTTCGGACTACACCCATTTGACAATCAGGGGCATTTGACGATCAGGGGTTACTCCAGGCTAAGAGCTCAGAAATTGCCCCTGGCTTGGGGGGACCATATGGGACGCTGGGGGATCTAACCGCGGTCGAGATCTTTCCTTGGCTAGCGCTTGCAAGGCAGACACCTTACCTCTAGTGCCACCTCACCGGTCCCCACGTAAGATATCTTTATTTTGAAATCTGTCACAGTTTGTCATCTCCAGATTCACTTAGTATATTGAAAATTCTCATCTTTGTTGAAGCTTCAGATGACTGTTTCATATGGTATTAGGTCTCTACTCTTAATTACCTATGTGACTACCAGTCCCAAAGAAATACATTTAAGATTTCCAGTTGCTTTCAATTGACAATCACTGCCTATCATTCACTCATTATAGGAAAAAAGATGATCTTTGAAGGTTTTGTTTTGAATATATACATCCATTGACTGCATATCAGTGACAATGACTACTTGTTTGGTCTTAACTTCAGGAAGAAGTTGCTTCATTACAGTCCCAATGTGATCTTGGTATTATCTTTTTTGTTTGTTTGTTTGTTTGTTTGTTTTTAGGTCATACCTGGCAGCGCTCAGGGATTGCTCCTGGATCTCTGCTCAGAAATCGCTCCTGGCAGGCTCGGGGGACCATATGGGATGACGGGATTCGAATCACCGTCCTTCTGCATGCAATGCAAACACCTTATCTCCATGCTATCTTTCTGGCCCCATCTTTTTTTGGCGGGAGGGGGCACACCCATTGACACTCAGGGGTTACTCGTGACTTTGCTCTCAGAAATCTATACTGGCTTGGGTATACCATGCTATCAGAAATCACTCCTGGCTTGAGGAAACCATATGGGACACTGGGGATCTAACTACAGTCGTCCTAGGCTAGAGCTTGCCAGGTAGACGCTTTACCTCTAGTGCCACCGCTCAGGCCTCAGATCTTGGTATTATCTAATAGAGGAGAGCCATCTTTTTATAAGAATATCATTGGCACTGTACTGTACTGTTTAACTAATACAAACTATGTGCTACACAATTAAAAATATCATATGACTTAAGGCAGCTTCACTTGCCTACCAGCTACCAAGCTTTATTGTGTTGAGACTTGACTCTAAATAAACCATGCAAGCCAGCTTTTGGAAATATACTGTTAATATATGTAAATATACAAATATGCTAGTTTGCTGAGAATTCTAAGCTTGAAGTTCTAGAAGCATTAGAAGACAGCTACACATCCATGTAACTGCTAATCAATATATTGGGGCTCTGTTTATCATGCAAAAAGAATGACTCATTGTGATGGTTACTTGGTGATAGGTTGTAAACTTTTAATTTTGGTATTGAACAAATAAGGTGAGGTTATTATGATGTAAAATACAGTAAATTTGTTGAACCAACATTGACTCATCCTTATCTGAATTCATAGTTTGGGTTTACACTAGAGTTGTATACTGTCTAGATCCCGATAAATTCCTAATGACTTGTATTCATCATTAGAGATCATACAAAGCAGTGCTCTACCTTCCATTCTTTCTTACCTCCAAAGTTTTATTTCTTATGGTCTTCATATTTTTTCTTTTTCTCGAAGGTCACATAGTTATAATCATATAATATGTCACCTTTTCAAGCTTGAATTTTTTAATTTAATGACATGCATTGTATTTTCTCCATGTCATTTTCTATTTCACAGCTCATTACATTTCAGCACTGAATAATATTCCATTGGTTCATATGCCACACAAATGGAAGAATAATTTATCTTGGTTGCTTTCAAGAATTGGTAATTATAAATAAATATCTTATAAGTATCTATGTGTAAGATTTTGTTTATTGGTAGGCATAGAATGCACAAATACTTATGAGTATGATTGCTGTATCACATGGTAAAAGAATGTTTAATTTTTTAAGCAATGACAAACTTTTCTAGTGTTGTTATACCACTGCATTCTCACCATCAGTAAAGGAGAATTCTGTGTTTTTGGAATTCCATTGGCCCTAGCAATGTTCTGGAATTTGACCATTCTAAAAGTATGTAGTGCTATTTCTGTTAATATGAGTTTTCCTTGATTATATATATATTATTTTTCATGTGTTCATATTTCATATTATTCTCATATGCAAATAAATCTTATTTAATATTCAAGGGGGCTAAGAAAATGTTTTTTAAGATCATTTAAGATCTATTTCTAATAGAGTTGAATTATTTTTTTACTGCTCCTTTACCAAAATCAGCTGATTAAATTTATGTCTATTTCTGGGCTCTGGATCAATCTTTAAGAAACATGTAAACATATATTTACATTTAAGTGGGTATTTTTAGAATTGTTTTCAAATAACTTATTTCAACTTGCATAAAAACTGAAACTGAAATCTTAACATTAGTGCTGCAGAAACAAATATTTGCTGAAAATACATTTATATTGTCCACATTGTTAACTTCAACCTCCTATTTACTCCCTATTTGATCTAATTGGGTTCTTCTTCCTGAGATGTTCTTTGATAAGGTCACTATATCTTCCTTTTGCAGGAATTCAGTTAAGTAAATGATCAAGGCTTTGACTATAGCCTTTTCCCTATGTATAGCATAAAGAAAAATTATTCACCAGAGTTAAGAATGTATGAATTCTGGGGCCGGAGGGATAGCATGGAGGTAAGGAGTTTTCCTTGCATGCAGAAAGACGGAGGTCCCCTGAGCCTGCCAGGAGCGATTTCTGAGCAGAGATCCAGTAGCAACCCCTGAGCACTGCCAGGTGTAACCAAAAACAAAAAACAGCAGCAACAACAAAAGAATGTATGCATTCTAATTTTTTTAAATTTATTTCCACTCTCCAAATTTACTGTGTATATTTTTGTTTGTTTGTTTTTGTTTTGAGGCAACACCCTGTAGTGCTCAAATGTACTCCTGGCTTAGGAGACCATAGGGGGAATTCTAGAATTTGACCTGGTTCAACTGTATGCAAGGCAAATTTCCCTACCCACCATATTATGAGTATGGTCCCTAAAAAATGCATTTGAAATTAGATTTCTCTAAAGTTTAATTGGAATTTTTCTCAAAGATGCTATGAACTCAGCCAAATATTTTTTCAGTATTCAAACTTTTCAGATATACTCAATTGAGCAGATGCATTTTGTTTTCTGTGAAACCTCTCCTGCTGTCCTGCATCCAATTCATCCAATATGAAGTAGGTGATTTCTGGTAATTATTATAATTAAGATCCTGAAAATGTCCTTTAATTTTACTGCATTTTAATCATTTAAAATTCTATATCTTCTCCTTTTTTTATTGATTGCTTTTTTGGGGGAGGGGGTCACAGGTTACTCCTGACTCTGGGCTCAGAAATCGCTCCTGGCAGGGTAGGGAGCCCCTATGGGATGCCAGGGATCTAACACAGGCCTCTCCTGAGTCAGCTGCATGCAAAGCAAATGCCTTACCACTGTGCTACCATTCAGGTCCCCAAATTCTATATCTCCTTATTTCCTCATTTATTAAAAAATATTTTCTAGTTCTTCCTAAGTGCCAAAAAAGAAACATTTTGTTCTTATGGTATATCTCCCATGCATTGAATTGTATAGTACATAATACATGCCCATCAAATATTTAATGGTCATTGCTATTTTATTTTTATAAGTAATTTATGAAAGCACCATGGACACAACATATTTCATGATTAAATTTCAGTTAATAAAATGTACATGAAATTAACCATTGCACATTTCTTGCCACCAATGTCTTCAGTTTCCCAATTTCTCTCCAATTCCTTCCCTCCACCAATTTTCCTCCTTTTTAGTGGCTTCTTTCCTATTTTCTAAATTTTGTGTCATGTCCTCTGCAAAATGTGAGTGTTTAAATTCTTAATTTCCTCCCTGGATATCTCTTTATTTCCTAGTTGTTATGGCTAGTACTTCTTGTACTATGCTGAATATGGTGAAAGGGGTCAGACTTATAGGAAAGGCACTTAGTTCTTACCCTTTGAGTATAATGCTTATCATCAGCTTGTGATAAATGGCTTTGAGTATATTGAAGAAGGATCCTTCAATTCCCATTTTGTTGAGTGTCTTTAGTATGAATGGGTATTGGAACTTATCAAGTACTTTTTCTGTATCTATTAATATTATCATATGATTTTATATTTACTTTTGTTGATAGTGTACCATATTGAATTCTTGTTTATTGCATCTCTGCTTAAACACCAAATCCAAAGCCAACTACAACAGAATCACTGCCCAATCTACAACAAGCTAGACACAGAAGGGACCACTTATACTAGCAGCCCGGGGGTCAAAGGAAGGGCGATATGGAATGCATGCTGGGAACAGGGGTGGAGGGAGGACAACATTGGTGGTGGGAATGCTCCTCATTCAATATCACTATGCACCTAAAATACTATTGTGAATGATTTGTAATCCACTTTGGTCAAAATAAAAAGTATTATAAAAAAAGAAAAAGAATTCTACTTGTTCATGCTGCTTGATTTTTAGTTCATTTCAATTTCTTAAACTAGACCATTAAATTATCTACACAGGTCCTTAGTTTCTTCCTGATGAATGCTTGTACAGCTGTAACCTTTTGCTGTGTCCCACAAATTCTCATAATTCTTGTCTTCTTTCTCATTTGTTTTCAGGAATCTTTTGACCCTCTGATTGTCCACTAGTGAGTGTTTAATTTCAGCTGTTGGTAATTCTGAGGCCTAAACTAAATAAGGTAATAATAATATCACTCATATAAAACAATAAGAAGCAATACATTGGAAAAAATAGAAAGTTATTACTTAAATATAGTCATTCAAAGTGTAATTGTCAGAAGGGAAGGAGAAAAGGATCAATAGTGATGGAAGGATTTTGGAACATTGATAATTGGTCACAGTTCAGTTGGAATAGGCATAAAAGTATGCCCTTAAAATGCAATCTTAATGAGTGAGAGAAGTAGAATGCCTGTCTAGAATACAGGCAGGGTTGGGAAAGGAGGGAAGAACTTACTGGTATGTTCCTCCCGGGGTCATCCAATTTATTTAACTTTGTCATCGCTGCCAATGTAAATTAGTATAACTGCAATGTGTTCATAATGCAGGGAACTGAATTAACCTTCCCTTAAAATGTCTCATATTTGAATCCTAAAGTTTAGAGATTAAGTTATGAATGACCAGAACCACACTGCCATAGTGTGAAAAGAAAATTTGTTTTAAGGAATGGGAAATACTGAGTGACTATTTCTAGCATGGATGGCTCAAACAACTTCTGTTTACCAAAATGTTACCACTGTTATCAGGAAATAGAGACAAACTTTGGCTCCCTGGTTCAGCCATAAGTAGACTACTGTTCCTCTCAGGCTGAAAACTTCAGTTACCTGGCTCCTGTCCCCTTGTAAATGTTGGGGGGCAATTGGCTCCAGGGGCATATAAAGTTGGGGCTTTATATGTAATGAAGTTTTAGAGGCCACCACCACCCTACCTGATTGATACTACTGAATGCTTGCCGCTGAATTGCTGGAGAAATTGTGAGCCAAACTTCCGGATTCTGTTTCCTTTCCATGGTGGACTCCTTGTCTGGTCCCATTCTTGGCCTTCTCTCTCCCTTTCTCAGCCTAGGGGGCTGACTGTAAGGCCACTGGCGTCCTTGCTTGCCTTTCTCTCAATTAAACCCTGTTTCTAACCCTCTCTTGTTGGACTTTTTTTTTTTTTTTTTTTTTTGGTTTTTTGGGCCACACCCAGTAACGCTCAGGGGTTACTCCTGGCTATGTGCTCAGAAGTTGCTCCTGGCTTGGGGGACCATATGGGACACCGGGGGATCGAACCGCGGTCCGTCCAAGGCTAGCGCAGGCAAGGCAGGCACCTTACCTTTAGCGCCACCGCCCGGCCCCTCTTGTTGGACTTTTGATTGACCCTGAAACCTTATTTTTAAAATATTCTAATAACATCTAAATTACTGCTTAAAATACTCTGAAATGCCAGTTAAATTTAAAGATTACTGTAAATATAATCTAAACTTTAACTTTGGTAGTATTGACAAGTTAATGATTAAGTGCATATCCATGAAATATAGCAGAAGTTAGACCAAATAAATATTGAAAGATAAGATCAATTAGGATTAAATTAAACATATTAAATATAATAAATTTAAATGATAATTCAATAAAAATGCATATATCAAATACAAGATAATAAATCTGATAAGCAACATCTTTCTAAAAACTAGTACAATCTTAAACAATATTTAGATGCCCTTTCTAAGAAATTTCATGAGCTGATAGAGTTCTAGAAATGCACATCATTGAAAAATATAAATAGAAGTTCGCCTGACAGTATAAGTATAAAGATTTTATGCATTGCTTGTGTACTGTTAGGATTACACCAGTGATACCTGACACAAGAAATCATGCTTTGCTAAGTTTCAAACTCAGGTCCTTGAGCATGCAAGGCCTGTGCTCTTGCACCTGAATTATCTCACTTTCCCTAACAAACATGATTTCTATAATAAAAATGAAAAAAATATGCATGGGCTGATAATATAATAACTAAATTCTCTTTACTAACAAACATTTTAGTTTAAATTTTATTTGTTAATTTTATGCTTTCATATGGTCCATGCTACCACTTTTCCCCTAATATTTTGTAATATTGCTCCACTGCCAATTACAGACCAACTACATCATCAAAAATATTGAATATAGGTATATTAAAATTAAATTTCTTTAGCTGTCTTGGACATTAACATTTTATCACTTCCTACAACTACTTTTGACTTGATACTTAACAGCCAGATTTATATCTCAGGAAAATAATGTCTACAAGAACAGATTATTTTTTATGTTCCATTCCTCCTCCAACCAAATAATTAAAAGAATTGTGTTAACTTCAAAAGACCCAGAAAAGTTAATGTTTTGTGGAATGTAGTAATCTTTCCCCATAGAAACAACTTTGTATCTATAATTCTATCCAATATAGCACAGAACATGGTAATTTTAGCAAATTTCTGATTCTAAAATACATTTTAGCTCAGTTGGAATAATAGTTTCTCACTCATCTTGATCATTTTTTGTTTTACCTATTTCAATTAAAATATAAAAGAAAAAATTCCCACATGTAAAGCATGTATGGAATAAAAAGAAATTGTTCTTCACTGAACCAAAAAAATAAGAGACTTTAACAGTCAATGGAAATTTTAAAAGTATTTTATTTTAAAATAAATTTTAAATTTTAAATACATTTTAATGGTTAAAGAGGAGCTAATCAAACAGAAGCTCAATGAGTCATAATACGTGAAGATAGCAGATAATTTAGTTAACTGAAGTAAAGTGTAAATTAAAAACCATTGGCAAACACAACCATCCTAATCTTACACAATCCTAAAATTCCCACTTTTCTCTATGTGTGCTACTTCTCTATGAAAGAAGACAGGATTTTTACATGTAGGAGTATCTAAGCAAAGATACTGATCACAAAGAGGGAATTGATTTATAACGTAGGAGACAAATGGAACCTATAAGAATGACATCTTCCTGGGGCCAGAGAGATAGCAGAGTGGTAGGTCATTTGCCTTGCATGCGACCAACCCAGGACCCAGGACAGGCCTGGGTTCGATTCCCAGCATCCCATATTGTTCCCCAAGTCTACCAGAAGTGATTTCTGAGAGAAGAGCCAGAAATATGCATCCAGGTATGGCCCCAAAACCAAAATAAATAAATAAATAGATAGATAAATAGATAAGAATAACATCTTCCTCAGTTTTTTAACCACAATATTAATATTAACTGATCCCTATCTAGAAAAATAAAAAGTTCCATTAGAGCTTTTACCATGTATTCAATTCATTTAGGAACCAGTTTAAGAGATAGACTTCTTTTTTTGATCTGTTGAGTACATGCAGTAGTCAAAAGTAATACTCAGCCAGTTTCTAGTCAACATCTTTATGTTTTCCAGTAAATATAACAGTCATATAACATTTGCTTTATGTTGAAAACTTTATGTGACAGATGGAGACCAAAACAAGGAGAATGAAAATGTAGAAAATACAAGTTTAAGAGAGAATGACTTTTGTTTTAAAAATTATGTTAATTCAGGGGGGTTGGAGTGGTGGCACACGTTGTAAGGCATCTGCTTTGCACAAGCTAGACTAGGAGGGACAAAGATTCGATCCTCTGGCATTTCATATGGTCCCTTAAGCCAGGAGAAATTTCTAAGCACATAGCCAGGAATAACCACTGAGTATCACAGAGTGTGGCCCAAAAATCAAAAAAAAAAAAATAAAAGTTGTGTTAATTCTGGTTTATAAAATTGCATGCATTTTTATGTTAGCATTTTTAATATAAATTATTTATTTAAGCACCATGATTACAAGCATGATTGTAGTTGGGTTTCAGTCATAAACAGAACACCCCCTTAAGTAGTGCAACATTCCCACCACCAATGTTCTTCTATTGCTTTGTAGTACAGTTTAAAGTTGGGTAAAGAAATTCCTCCCATATTCTTTTCCCCAATGATTGCTTTAGCTATTCTAGGGTGTTTATTGTTCCAAATGAATTTCAAAATTGCTGATCCACTTCTTTGAAGAATGTCATGGGTATCTTTAGAGGGATCACATTAAATCTGTACAATGCTTTGGGGAGTATTGCCATTTTAATTATGTTAATCCTGCCAATCTATGAGCATGGTATGTGCTTCCATTTCCGCGTGTCCTCTCTTATTTCTTGGAGCAAAGTTTTATAGTTTTCTTTGTATAGGTCCTTCACATATTTAGTCAAGTTGATTCCAAGATATTTGAGTTTGTGTGGCACTATTATGAATGGGGTTGTTTTCTTAATGTCCATTTCTTCCTTATTACTATTGGTGTATAGAAAGGCCATTGATTTTTGTGTGTTAATTTTGTAGCCTGCCACCTTGCTATATGAGTCTATTGTTTCTAGAAGCTTTTATGTAGAGACTTTAGAGATTTCTATGTAGAGTATCATGTCATTGGCAAACAGCGAGAGCTTGATTCTTCCTTTACTATCTGGATTAATTGATATCTTTTTCTTGCCTAATCGCTATAGCAAGTACTTCCAGTGCTATGTTGAATAGGAGTGTTGAGAGAGGACAGCCTTGTCTTTTGCCAGAATTTAGAGAAAAGGCTTTCAGTTTTTCTCCATTGAGGGCGATATTTGTCTCTGGCTTATGGTAGATGGCCTTAACTATATTGAGAAACGTTTCTTCCATTCCCATCTTGCTGAGAGTTTTGATCAAGAATGGGTGTTGGAACTTATCAAATGCTTTCTCTGCATCTATTGATATGATCATGTGATTTCTATTTTTCTTGTTGTTGATGTTGTGTATTATGTTGATAGATTTACGAATGTTAAACGAGCCTTGCATTCCTGGGATGAAACTTTCTTGATTGTAGTGGATGATTTTCTTAATGAGGCATTGAATCCTATTTGCCAGGATTTTGTTGAGGATCTTTGCATCTGCATTCATCAGCGATATTGGTCTGTAATTTTCTTTTTTCATAGCATCTCTGTCTGGTTTAGGTATCAAGTTGATGTTGGCTTCATAAAAGCTATTTGGAAGTGTTCCTGTTTTTTCGATTTCATGAAAGAGTCTTGCCAGGATTGGTAGAAGTTCCTCTTGAAAGGTTTGAAAGAATTTATTAGTAACTTCATCTGGGCCTGGACTTTTGTTTTTGGGCAGACATTTGATTACTGTCTTAATTTCCTCAATAGTGATGTGTGTGTTTAGTTATGCTACATCCTCTTCATTCAACCGCGGAAGATTATAAGAGTCCAAAAATTTATCCATTTCTTTCGGGTTTTCATTTTTAGTGGCATAGAGTTTCTCAAAGTAGTTTTTGATTACCCTTTGGATCTCTACCATATCAGTAGTGATCTCTCCTTTTTCATTCCTAATACGAGTTATCAAGTTTCTCTCTCTCTTTCTTTGTTAGTTTTGCCAGTGGTCTATCAATGTTGTTTATTTTTTCAAAGAACCAACTTCTGCTTTAGTTGATTTTTTGGATTGTTTTTCGGGTTTCCACCTCATTGATTTATGCTCTCAGCTTTGTTATTTCCTTCTCTCTCTCTATTTTTGGGTCCTTTTATTGAGTACTTTTTAATTTTATGAGCTGCGCCATTAAGCTATTCAGGTATGCCCCTTCTTTCCTGATGTGTGCTTGCAAAGCTATAAATTTTCCTCTCAGTACTGCTTTTGCTGTGTCCCATAGTTTCTGATTGTTTGTGTCTCCATTGTAATTTGCTTCTAGGAAGTTTTGATTTCCTCTTTGATTTCATCTCGGACCCACTGGTTATTCAGTATTAGGCTGTTTAACTTCCAGGTATTAAAGTTTTTCTTCTGTGTCCCTTTGTAGTTCACATATAATTTCAGGGCCTTGTGGTCAGTGAAGGTAGCCTGCAAAATTTCTATCCTCTTGATATTATGGAGGTATGTTTTATGTGCTAACATGTAGTCTATCCTGGAGAATGTCCCATATACATTAGAGAAGAAGGTGTATTTGGGCTTCTGGGGGTGGAGTGTTCTGTATATATCTACTAGGCCTCTTTCTTCCATTTCTCTTTTCAGGTCTAGTATATTCTTGTTGTGTTTCAGTCTGGTTGACCTGTCAAGTGTTGACAATGCCGTGTTGAAGTCTCCCACAATTATTGTGTTGTTATTGATATTATTTTTCAGATTTGTCAACAATTTTATTACATATTTTGCTGGCCCCTCATTCGGTGCATATATGTTTAGGAGAGTGATTTCTTCCTGCTGTACGTATCCCTTGATTAATACAAAATGTCCATCTTTGTTTCTTACAACTTTGCTAAGTATAAAGTTTGCATCATCTGATATTAGTATGGCCACTCCAGCTTTTTTATGGGTGTTGTTTGCTTGGATGATTTTTCTCCAGCCTTTGATTTTGAGCTTATGTTTGTTCTGATTATTCAGGTGCATTACTTATAGGTAGCAGAAGGTTGGATTGAGTTTTTTGATCCATTTAGCCACTCTGTGTCTCTTAACTGGTGCATTTAGTCCATTGACATTGAGAGAAAGAATTGTCCTGGGAATTGGTGCCATCTTTATATCAAATTTGGTGTGTCTGTTGGTCAGTCTTGTCTTAAAGTAGGCCATTCAGTTTTTCTTTTAAGAATGGTTTTGAGTCTGTAAAATTTCTGAGCTGTTGTTTTTTTGTGAAGCCATGTATTGTTCCTTCAAACCTAAAAGTGAGATTTGCTGGGTGCAGTATTCTAGGCAAAGCATTTATTTCATTGAGTTTTGTCACTGTGTTCCACCACTGCCTTCTGGCCTTGAGTGTCTCAGGTGACAGGTCCGCAGTAAATCTCAAGGTTGTTCCTTTGAATGTAATTTCTCTTTTTGATCTTGCTGCTTTTAGAATTCTGTCTTTATCTTTGGGATATGTCATTGTGACTAGGATGTGTCTTGGGGTGTTTTTTCTGGGGTCTCTTTTAGTTGGTACTCTTCGAGCATGCAGGATTTGATCGCATGTATTCATTAGCTCTGGTAGTTTCTCTTTAATGATGTTCTTGACCGTTGATTCTTTCTGGAGATTTTCTTTCTGGGTCTCTGGGACTCCAGTGATTCTTAAGTTGTTTCTGTTGAGCTTATCATAGACTTCTATTTTCATCTGTTCCCATTCTTTGAGTAATTTTTCCATTATTTGATCATTTGCTTTAAGGCTTTTTTCCAATTTCTTCTGCTGTATGGAATTGTTATTCATCTCATCTTCCAGTGTACTAATTCTATCCTCATCTGCTGTTAACCCGTGGGAAAGCTCAACCATATTTTTCTTCAATTCATCTACTGAATTTTTCTGACCTGTTATTTGACCTGAAATTTTGTTTTGGAGTTTTCTGATTTCTATCTTCATATTATCTTGATTCTGATTAGTGTTCTCTTCTATACTTTCTTTGAGTTCTTTGAACATCTTCCATATTGCAACTCTAAACTCCTTATTTGAGAGACTGACTAGTTGGTTGGTCATGTTCAAGTTATCAGAGTTGCCATCTACATTCTCTATGTCAGGCACTGGCCTGCATTGTTTCCCCATTGTCACACTTGTATTGTGTGTTTTTCTATGTGTTGTGGTTGTATTCATTGGCTAATGATGTACATGGCCGGGAAACGAAAAGAAACAGCTGTGCTACTCTGGTTCCACCCTTTCTAGGCTTGTAAACTCACCTCCAGGGAAGGCTCCAGGGGAAGCTGAGCTGTCCTCAGATGAGCCACACACAGGATGAAATCAGGCCGAAAATGGAGCACAGCATATAAGACAGACAGATAGGGGTGCTAGCATCTGAGTTCCTGCAGAGTTCAGCCTCCAGCACAGTTCTTAGTATGATTTTTCCTTCTTGTTTCAATGGCATTCTTTCCTTAGAAAGAGTGCATGGCCATGTAGTGAAGCACAGCGGCCGTGCTCTGCTCGAGCATCTTCTCAGCCCAGTCCCAAAAGGTTCAAGCGACAGGACAGGAGACAGACACACACAGGCAGCACACACAATTTCTCATGGTCTGGCCCCACTGGGCAGCCGTAGTTTCATAGATTTTCCCAGCCTGACATCACCAACAGGGGACTTGACTTCTTCACCAACAGGGGACCTGACTTCTGCAAAATACTGCTTATAGCCGGTTTTCACGTTGTGAAGCACTTTCTTGGTGTGCCGTCCCTTGAATGAGCCTCTGGGAGAGCGAGTTTTCTGGAGCCTCTTTTCGGCCCACTCCCAAGAGGTTCAAGCGACAGGACAGGAGACAGACACACAGGCAGCATTCAGAATTTCTCCAGTTATACCAATTTTTAAAGTTTGTGTGTGGTTTACCATTTTTTCTTTTTTTTTTAAATTTTTTTCACAATTTCTGTAAATAATTCCTTCATAGAAAGTCTTTTCAATTTATCTCAAAGTATATCATTCATTTTTTTGACAAGCAGACTGACAGATACTGTCAACTCAATATGCCTGCAATTTCTTTCTTTCTTTCTTTCTTTCTTTCTTTCTTTCTTTCTTTCTTTCTTTCTTTCTTTCTTTCTTTCTTTCTTTCTTTCTTTCTTTCTTTCTTTCTTTCTTTCTTTCTTTCTTTCTTTCTTTCTTTCTTTCTTTCTTCCTTTTTTCTTCCTTCCTTCCTTCCTTCCTTCTTCCTTCCTTCCTTCCTTCCTTCCTTCCTTCCTTCCTTTCTTCCTTCCTTTCTTTCTTTCCTTTCTTTCTTTCTCTTTCTTTCTTTCTTTCTTTCTTTCTTTCTTTCTTTCTTTCTTTCTTTCTTTCTTTCTTTCTTTCTTTCTTTCTTTCTTTCTTTCTTTCTTTCTTTCTTCTTCCTTCCTTCCTTCCTTCCTTCCTTCCTTCCTTCCTTCCTTCCTTCTTCCTTCCTTCCTTCCTTCCTTCCTTCCTTCCTTCCTTCCTTCCTTCCTCCCTTCCTTCCTTCCTTCCTTCCTTCCTTCCTTCCTTCCTTTCTTCCTTCCTTTCTTTCTTTCCTTTCTTTCTTTCTCTTTCTTTCTTTCTTTCTTTCTTTCTTTCTTTCTTTCTTTCTTTCTTTCTTTCTTTCTTTCTTTCTTTCTTTCTTTCTTTCTTTCTTTCTTTCTTTCTTTCTTTCTTTCTTTCTTTCTTTCTTCTTTTTTTTTTGTTTGTTTTTTTTTGTTTGTTTTTGGGCCACTCACTGTGATGCTCAGGGTTTACTCCTGGCTATGCGCTCAGAAGTCACTCCTGGCTTGGGGGGCCATATGGGAAGCCGGGGGATCAAACCACGGTCCGTCCTAGGCTATCTCTGGCAAGGCAGACACCTTACATCTAGTGCCACTGCGCTGGCCCCAACCTGTAATTTCTTGTTCTTGATTTTCCCAAAGTTCTTTTTTATTTTTTTTGTCCCCCGATTAACAATACAGTCCAGGCAAAGGGCCTAGGTTGAGGTGTATATGGGGTGGATTTACTGTACCTCTTCTTTCTATAGAGTCAGTGTAAAGGACACAGCCTGTGGTAAGATTGGGAGGCCTTATCTTATCTTTTTTTAATTTTTTAAATATATATATAAATATATTATGAAATATATAATATATAAATCATAATATATAATATATACATATAAATCCTTCACCAGTGCAGCATTCTCATGATTTCCCCAAAGTTCTGAGGTGAAGATATTTCTATGATTCTTGAACAATAAATAATTCAGTTAGCTGAAGCCTGACAGGATTTATCTTTGAAGATTCATTTTGATCAATTCTAAGATATTTGACAAACAGTATTTCATTTATAGTGAACAAATTTCTAATAATGAAGTCATAATTCTTAGTCTAGCTATTTTTATCTTCCTTAATTCTGTATATACCCAGCAGTCTTAGAAATCTTATTGTAATTATTTAGTTCAGGCATCTATTGAATAAGTGAAGCTTTATAATTAATTCTTTTTCTAATATCAGGAAATCATCCTTCTTCAAGTTACAGCCATGAAAATTTGCTTCTCCCACACAGAAATGCCTTTTTTATATAAGAACTTCTGACATATGGCTTCTGAGAGTGAAGATTCTGAGAGGAATTATATAGCACATTGTGCTTCACTAAAGGGATTTTTTGTTTATGTATTTCTCTTCACTTACTAGAGTGTTCCTTAGATAATTGTATATCTTTTTTGATATTTATAATTGTGAGGTGCTGTGCTTGTTTGAAAACTGCTAGGTACTTAATAAAAACAGAGGTGAGTCTTTTTAGATGCCTCATGAGGGTTGGCTCCTTGTGACCTGAAGATGATAGAAGCTTCTAAATACTGTTCAGAAAAAAAAAATCAGAATATTGCTGTGGAGGCTAATGAGAACAAGCTCTTCCCTCTTCAGATGTGCCATCTTAGCTACTTGATAGGGTAAGGTGAAGGGAGAAATTTAAAAAATAGTGAAACACTATCCAAGACAATCTGTTTTGCTGGAAAAGTGACTGAAAAGAATTTAAACTGATTTTTAAAAAGTTTATTCCCATGCTTTTATAAAGGCTTAAGCATTTTGAGACCAAATAAAAACAGTAACAGAAAAAAAGCATCCTTTCCTATTTTGTACATTTGTTGAGAGGGTACAAAGTTTTGACTTTCCCACATGTATTCAATAATGGAAGTTGGATATAATAATCCTCTGACAAACATGAGGTATTTATTCAACTTTTAAGGAAGTGGATGACATTTGTTAGACTATTTCTGTAGTGGAGTGGTTTTAAGATATAGATCATCTTATTATTTAAAATAATAGCACTCAGGGGGTTTAGAAACCTCCTTCTCACTATAAGACACAAATATATATATATATATATTACTGAAGTAACAATGACTCACAAAAGTGTAAACATTTTTTTAGAAATATAATCCTATTACAGGACCCCCTAATAAAGTATAAATATCCTTTCACTCTATCAATCGGACCTGGTCTGTCCACTTGCTATTCCATTCTTGAAGTAGCTGCCATCTTACCGGAGTCATCTGTCTTTGATGTCTGCTGCATATGTGCCATGGACCAGTCTTTGGAGCTGTAATGCAACAAACCCTAACTAGATGTGCCAGAGCAATGGGCTGAACATAGTTCCAGGATCTGAGTATAATGTTTCCTGGCAACTATGAAGAAGTTGCTGGGGGTAAAAGCTTAAAACCCCAGATTTGGATTTCTTCAGAGTGTCACTTATGACACTCTATTCTGTGATGTGTCCTCAGACATAAGCCCATTTTAGTTCTTCCACAAGTCTCTTTCCTCAATAAATGTTTGTTTGGGGAAAAAGGATGATTTACATATATCAGAATATCTAAAACATTTTAACTATTAGTAAGTATTGTTTATCTTTTGAATAACTAAGTGTATTATTTTGGGGATAGAATGATATTCATTCAATTAAATGGCTAATTGGTCACTAGACATTTTATTTTTTTATTACTATGAATTTTATTATTTTAGATACTATTTTTTATTTATTTTATTTTTTAACTTTTTTTAAGTTAAACATCCTGATTACAAATATGATTGTGATTAGGTTTCAGTCATGTAAAGAACACCCCCTTCACCAGTGCAACATTCCCACCACCAATGTCCCAAATCTCCCTCCATCCCACCCCACCCCCACCTGTACTATAGACAGGCTTTCCAGCACTAGACATTTTAACTCTCATTTATTATGTTGTTAAAATGGAGTTACAGGTGCCATATTTTCATAGCAGACTCTTTACGCAGATAGAGTTTACTCTGAATTCTTCATCTTACTGAAATTAAGGTCACTTCATTAGGAAATTTTTATTGGCCAGTGAAGGGTACTAAATACTCATGCATCAATTTTCAAGTCTTGAAAACTTGGATTTCTAACATGTTTGGGATATCAAGGAAATAAAATTACCTGAACTGCCCTAGGAAGTTTATTCTGGCATCCGTGTGAAAAAAATGCATAACAAAATGGAAGTCTGAAGCCTAAACGTGAGCATTGAGAGCTCATTATTGCCTTGTCAAGGTTAGAAATAGAGAGATGGGGTATAGTGAGGATAAATTTATTGTGCTTATGTGGTGTTAAAAATTGAACAGAGTCTCATATGGTCTACATATGAGTTTCATACCAGCCAAAACATAATATTTAAATAATTTTATTGAGGCCACACCAGAGTTGCTAGTAGGTTACCATGTGAGACTGGATATTAAATAGGGGTGCTCTACTACTTGAGTTATATCTTCCACCCATAGTTGAGATATGTTTTAGAGGAAGACCTACAAGACTTGGCTTGGGGGCTGGAGTGATAGAACAGCAGGTAAGGAGTTTGCCTTGCATGTGGCCAACCTGATTTCAATCCTAGACATCCTATATGGTCCCTGGAGCCTTTCAGGAGCAATTTATGAGTGCAGATTTAGGAGTAACACCTGAGTGTAGCAGGCTATTACCCCCAAGCCAAAATAAAAATCACTCTAGACAAGAACTGGATGCTAGGCACATGTGTTGCTAGGGTACATGGTACCTGACCACATGTCATACACATTTACCCTCTTGAGGTGTATTCTTTCCTACTTTCATGCTTGATTTTATACCATGATCCTCTATGCCTTTGGAGAAACCAGTATTCTTTTGTTCACTTGTTATTATTTCTCTTTCTTATCTTCTCCCTCCCCTTCCTCAGTACCTCCAAGTACTGAGTAAAAATCCAAGAAGTAAAATTGCTTTTACTTCTAAGAGAAAAAACAAACTGAAAGGAGATAAAATTATATGTATAATTCACCTTCAGTAACACGGTTGCAAATCACAGTGTCTAAAAGATAAAAAGGAAGAGAAAAAGGAGAAAGATCTATCATCTATCTATCTATCTATCATCTATCTATCTATCTATCTATCTATCTATCTATCATCTATCATCTCTATATATAGAGTGAGCAGATGCCACAGAAGCAGAAAAGGGACTGTGCAGAGGGAAAAATGGGAGGGAAACTGAAGATGTTGGTAGCATTAAATGTGCACTGGTGAAGGATTTTGGCCATTGTATGACTAAAATTCAATCAAAACCAGTGATTCAATTAAATAATTTATTTAAAAAAGGCTCTGGAAAAGAATAAATATAGTTTATAAATTGAAAATAAAGAGCATAAATATATTTAGAGTATATGTTGGGGCTGTACAGATAGTATAAGAACTAAGGTTCTTACCCTGTATAGTTGACTATGGTTTCATACTCAGCACTGCATATGTTCCATAGAGCATAAGGGTCACTTCTGAGCACAAATTCAGGAATAGCTCCTGAGCATTATCAGGTCTGGTCTCAAATACCAACCATTTTACTTCCAAAATATGGTATATAGAAAAATGTCTGCCACAGAGGGAGGCATGGGAAAGGACATTTATGATGGGACTGGTATGAGAGCATGTAGCAGACATTGGTGGCAGGAAATTTTCACTGGTGAGTGGTGTTGCATGACAAAACTCAATCATGAACAAATTTGCATATTTCAAGGTGATTCAATTAAATAATTTATTCAGAAAAAATTAAAAATGTAGGTTATCTTGCCACTTTAAGGGAGGACATTTTTTTCCTGACCCACAAGGGAGGTCATTATTATTAACATGCAGGAATATGTTTGAAAATATTAATTTCCAAAGATTTATTTTTGAAGATGTCCAATTTGATATAATTATATATATTTATTATCTATCAACCAGTTTATAGTTTAATCCTTGATTCCAGAGTTCTAGAGTAAGTCGAGGAATAGAAATAAAGAAACTATCCAACACTTTCCATAAATAAGGAACGATGCTTATGTATCTCCAGTGTTTTAATATCTTTTTAATATTTACTCACTGAATAACCATAGTAATTCATGTTCTTATTCTTATTGTAAAGAAAATTGAGGTACTGAATATAATGTTCCTGTTCATGTGAATACTTGTCAGTCTTATTTGAAACTCTCTTTCATGACACTATAATTCTGAAAATAATTGTGACTCACTAGTAGTAGGTGGGTGAGAATAAAAGGCCAATACATATAATAGAAATTGAAAATGTTTAAAGTTCCCAGATATTAGACTCTGAATGTTGACTATAGAGTTTTTTTTAAATATCTTAAGCAGATATACTTTAAATTTTGGAGTCATACCATTAGTACTCCTGGTTGTGTTAGGATACCATATGTAGGGCTTTAGATCAAAGTTGGCCTTTTGCATACAGTACATGTACTCCAGACCATTAATTTATTTCTAGCCCCTACATAGATATTCTTTATTGGCATTTTTCTTCACAGAAGGACTTCTGTGGAGGTGGAAACATTTGAACAAACAACAGTTGCAAAATCATATCTATTATGAGAAGACAGCTTGTTCCAAGAAATATGCCTTATAACATATAAACATTTAAAACTATGCTTCAAATAAAAAAGTAGAAAAATAGAAGTAAAAAAATGTTTGGTCAGAGTGTTAGAGAATTTTGAGAATTCCAGAACTTCAAGACACACTCTAATAAGCAAAATGGACACTAGTTTTATTCCCTTGCAAATTCCCTTGTGCTCTCATTGTTATTTTCTTATTTTTTTACTTGCAGATGCTAGAACATATATTAATTTAATTATTATAATTATGTAACACATCTTGTTCTAAGAATTGCTCATCGAACTTGTCATTTAGTTGGTCATACATTGACTAATAGCACAATCTTTATGATTAAGGGAATCCACTGGTCATAAAATTTTAAATATTCTCAAACTAGAGAGAGTAGATTCGAATACATTAGATTAGATCACATTTTTATTTTTTGTTTTCCAGGGACCATACTTGGTAGTGTTCTGGAGTTATACCTTTCTCAGTACTTGGGGGATTGATATTGGTTGTGATCAGAGAACCATATGGTGCTAGGGATCTAATCCAAGGCCTCCTTTGTGTGTTCAAGCCAATTGAGTTACTTTCCAGTTTTACATTAGTTCTTTTGGAAAAATTTATTCTGATCAAAATCTTTAAATAAAATGTTTTATTCCATTTATCTATTTATTTCAAATTTTAGTGAGCTTTTATGTTATGGTGACTATGTTATGCTAGCTTATGTTATGCTGTTATGTTGAATGAGTTAAACACTTGAATTTAAAAATAAAAAAGTAACTGTTCTTGACTTTCTCTTGATATGAATAGCATGAGTTTGAGTTAGTTTATTTTGTGTTTAATTTTTTTGCATATGAGAACTCTAGGTGATTATAGTAACTGTGCTTTCCATCTTAATTTTATATAAAGTGAGGTTAGTGATTTGCCTTGCATAACATTTAAAAGATTAGTTTCTAAGCTAAAGGGTAACAAATACTTTCCAGAGTTAAAAAATACACCCCTTCTATTCCCACACAATAACAAATGAAGAAACCAAGTCTTTTGAAGCAATGATTTATATTAAAAAGTAGGAGAAGATAAGGTCATTTTGTGAAAAGTCTTGAAGCTGATATGACAGAGATGAGCCTCAGCCTACAAAATTTTTATCTTTTGTATTTTTCTATTTAGTTTAAAAAGATAGAACTTTAGCTGGGACCAGACCCTCTCAGCTAGAACTTGCATTCTCCAGTTTCTCTTGCCAATAGGTGATCCAGTTTTTACTCATTGAGTGAATTGTACATAACCAATATAAATTAATTGCCATCTATCTGGGAAGAGTGGCACACCAGGTAGTGCTTGGGTGCTACTTGCAGCTCTGTGCATAGGCATTCACTACATATAGTGCCAGGTATTCAACCAGGCTTCCTGCAGGCAACATGTGTGTTGGAACAGTTGACCAATTTCTCTGGCTCTGCATATTATCTTAATGACAAATCTTATTCTTGATTTTTATCTTCACTCTCCAACTCCCAATGAAAAGTTATGACAAGAGCAACTTTGGAAAGTGTGCATCAAAGATGGCAAAGTCATTTTTTCTAATCATCGGCTGCTCATCTCTATACAAAAATAGGAGATGGAATCATATGGTATTAGCTTTGTCATTCTGCATAATTCCCTAGCAATTCGTTAAAATTCAGCTTATCATGACATCATTTCTTTTTGATGAATGTGATTCCATGGTCTGGTTTGTTTAATCATTCACTTATTGAAGGGCATTTGAGTTTTTTTTCCAATGTGTGGCTTATGAATAATAAAACTAAGATAGCTACTTAGATAACATTCTCTGTTTATGTATATATTCTAATTTTAGTGAGTTGCTAGTCATAAAGTGCATATTTTATTTATTTTTTATTTTAAAACATTTCTAACTTTTTAGAATAGTTATCTCATATTACATTTTCATTAGTAATATGTAAGTAATTCAGACTCCTAACATTTTGGCTAATATTGATATTATAATTTTATTTATCATCTTATTGATATGGTAGTAATGTGCTTTAAATTTGTATTTCTCAAATATCTATAATACCCAGCAACTAACTTCATGTACTTATTTTGATTATATATCTTCTCTGGTTAAATGTCTGCTCATATTTTTATACACTATTAATTTGCAATTTTGTTTTTTACTGTCAACTTGTTTTCTGTTGATATACCTCTCTGGGGGGTTGTGGAATGAAAGTAGGGCCACATCTGGCTGTGCTCAGTGCTTTTTCCTGTATCATGTTCAGGGATCACTCCTGAAAGTGCTTAGGGTACACTAGGTGATCCCGAGGATCTATCTAATCTGGGTTTACTCTGTCTGAGACAAATTTCTTAATGCTTTACTATCTTTCCAATTTTTTCTGTTGAGTTTTAAATAAATTTTAATAAATAAATTCTAGATATGACTTAAAAATCCATGACCCATAAAAAAGAAAGCAAAATGAAACACCATTAAAACTTAGCAGCACTCTGGGACCGGTGAGGTGGCGCTAGAGGTAAGGTGTCTGCCTTGCAAGCACTAGTCAAGGAAGGACTGAGGTTCAATCCCCCAGCATCCCATATGGTCCCTTCAAGCCAGGGGCAATTTCTGAGTGCTTAGCCAGGAGTAACCCCTGAGCATCAAATGGGTGTGGCCAAAAAAAAACCCCAAAAACATAATTAGCAGCACTTTCTCTTTGGAAGACCCAGAAAGAATGAAAGTATTAATTATAGACTGTAAAATAGGTTTTCAAATAATAAAGTCAGGCAAGGACTAATAGGTTTAATTTTAGAGCCTAAATATTTTCTTTGGTGCTTCTACAAAAAATCTTTACAGATTTACATTTAAGTCCTTGACATAATTTATGTGAATTTTGGAAATTACTCTTCTTTTATCTATAGAAAATGCAAATATTTAATTTATATGAATCAATGGGAAAGGTTTTAATATAGATATAATGGATTATCTTTCTGTAATACTCAAAGGTGATGCATTTTTATTCCTCAGAGGAATACAATTAGAAAGAATAAGCCATAACTCAGGGGAAGATAAAAGTTCCTATAATAAAAAATATTGAAATATATATATATATATATATATATGTCACGATAAGGTGAGTAAGAAAACAGAGATTTTTAAGAACTGTGTGGCTTTACTGAACAAATTTAACTTATGGTTTTTTCAGCAAGTCACTTAAAGTTCAATTGAGTCAAGCATCACTCCTAATTATGTTCTAAAAATTTTTTGAATACCTCTAATGATATACACAGAGTATCAGCATGGAAATTATCATGATAGATGAAGCAGTTAGTGATTTAGAAAATAATATCTAATAAACAATTAAATTTTTCTAAGAAATTTTAGCACAAATTAATATTTAAAATATAAATTTTAGATTTGCTGAATCAAAATTGATTCAGAAAAATTAATCCTGACTCATAGTTTTGTATTTTGTAGCTCTGGTATGTGAAAAAAAATCTATCTTCATCTAAGATAACTATTTTAGTAAGTACAAAATAATAGTCATGTAATGGCTTGAGCAGCATTTTGTTTTCAGTACAATATTCTTTCTTCTAAACAATTATGAGTATAAGTAATGATTTATTTCCTCAGCTGTTTTTCTATAAGGCAAATTATTAGCATTGCATATCCTGTCTGAGAAAATAATAACCTCAAATGTTCCACTTTGGTGAAGAAATCTAATCTTTATTTCTATGATGTTAGCACAATATACTCACACATTAGCTCTGATTTTTACTTAACAAAATACATTATAGCACTTTACAAACTTTATCAGTTTGGAAAACATTGCATACCATTTTATTAAACACAATACTTTATATATATTATATATTCATATTTTATTTACTTTAAAAAGATAATTAGATCTCTATATTCAATACTCAATTTCTTCAGTAAAGCACAGCCTAACAAAGGAAGAAGTGTTCTGATTAGCAAATAAGAATAATAGAACACTACGAAGAGATAACATCTGTTAGTCTCATTTTTTAAAATTAAGGTACTAGTGGAATGTAAACAAATCTTTTTTTGTATTTATTTTTTTACAAAAAGAAGTGTTATCAAATATACATGCAGAGGTCTGAGTTCTAGCAACTATCATATTTCCTTAACAATGTGGTACAATTCATTAAGTCATTAAAAACTGTAGCCTTTGGCACTTTTGAGTAGAAAAAGAATATCTCAATATTTATGTAAAGAAAAAAAAACTTCCATGACTAGAGAAGTATTTTTTTAAAATCTTTTGTTAGAAATAGGAAAGATTAGGAAATAACACACTGCACCTGAAATGTTGCAGCTTTTATTTTTTGTTCTTCAGAGTACTAAGACCAGTCCACCTCTATGCACTAGCAAATGCCAGCAGGAATGTTGTAATGGTGGTGGTGGTGAGAAGTGGGGAAGGCAGCAATTGACTCCCTCTTCCCTCTCTGAGATGGAAATTGCCCTCCGGGATAGAGAAGAATCTATATTTTATTGCCAGAGTTTTCAGTTCTGCTGGTTTCAGCTAAATCCCTAATACTATGGGAGTTTGGTGAATCTAGATAGCATTGCCCTTTGACTATCTTTATGTGGTTCTCTTTGCCTCTAAATACATTTTTTTTTCTTTTGTTCCCACTTAAAATTTATTTGAGAACCTATCAACTAGTTTTTATTTGTCCCCTTTAACCCCTTGGGCAATCCTCAAGTTTATATTAGAATTCTTAAGAAAAGGTGTAAAAATATTGAATACTAAATTCTTTAGGAACCAAATATTTCTTTATATTTAAAATTTCCTCTTGGAAAACGTTTCAAAATATTTTGGTTGTATCTTTTTATTTTATTGATAGTACTATTTTCCTTTTATGTATGCTGAAGGCTTTGATTAGGATAGGTAGCAAAACTAGTTGTTTGTATGCTAAGCACTAAAATTGTGCCAATTTAGATATTTTGAAGGAATACATTCTTGATTCATATTTTTATGATATTTTATTTTTAATATTATTTTTTCCAAAAAATGTTTTCTGTTGGTTTTTAACAAAAAAGAGTTAGGGGAGAAAGTAAAATCTAACCACTGTGACTCTAATTTGCTGGTTACCTGGATATCAAAAAGTTGATAACCAGAACCAAAGGGATTTTTTGAAGTTCTTGTTAAGATAGCAACCTAAGTCAGCTGGTAAGAGACATCTGAGGGTAGACTTGGCCAACATAGCTGGCAACATAACTTACATTGTCAAGTTTTAGTTCAGATTTCTTGCTTTTTAAATTCACAGCAGTATATTTTGCTCAAGGAATGTCAGCTATTAGAACATATTTATAACATCAACATCTTTTTTAAAAACAATAAATAAAATAGAAGCCACAAAATTCAAAATATGGTCACAGTAATTTCAAAAGATGCTCTTAAAATAATGTCATTAATTATGTAAATCTACTCATTAAAAAGTCATTATTAGCAGTACCTATACATAAACTAAAAAGTAAGCAGAAATAATATTCAGAATGTATTTGTTTTTCCCTTTCACTTCAAATATTCTTCCTCACTTGTTTTCTTGTGGAAGAAAGCATAATTTTGAAGAAATGCATAAAACCTTTTTTTTTTTCATTCTTTTTGACTTTGACAAAGCCACTATGGAGAAGCTGCAATAGAAAAAGTCCCTATTCTAACACAAAGCAGCCAACCTCTTCTTAAAACTGTAGCATTTCTTAGACAAGGAATTGCACACCACAGTTTCACAGCTAAATAGAATTTGAGAGCTTACATGTTATATGTATACAATCCTCAGCACCAGCCACTTTGAGCTTGAGGTGCAGATTTTTTCTTTCAAAAAACGAATATATATATATAATACTGCATGGCCTCTGCTGCAAGGAAAACATGTGTTCTGGATTCCCACAGCTAATTAAAAAAAACACTAATGTTGGCACATTCAGGAAGTAAAATAGTATACATGGTAGGAACCACTTTCTTTTTTGATGATATCTTAAAAAGTGTCTTCATATTTGCGCTTTAGGGTTCTTGCATTGTGCTTTTCCTTCTCATTGGACTTGAATGGAGTTCTCAAGTGTCATTGTTTTGGGGGCTGATGGTGGCTAATCTAATCTAATCTGGTGAGAAGGTTTCTTAATCTGCTGGATCAGAGAGCACAGGTAGAATCAACATGTGATATTTCCAGTAGGGGGTGGTTGGGATGTGTATGTGTCAGCCAAAAAGACTGTATTGCATGGACATCACTCAATCCTTATAAGCACGCGTGGGAGAAGTCCCTTTGTAGAAGATATTCCTGGTGTTCTCTGGGCTGTTATTTCTTTCTGGAATTAAGATAATGTTGCCCTTTCTGCGCAGAGTTGAGTCGCGGGAAGAAGACACTGACAATGTCTCTGAGCCCATTTCACTGCCTTCTACTGGGGTGACACGTATGGTGGTGATGCCATGATGGTGATGCTCATTGCTATCAATGTTGCTACGCTTGCGATCTCCAGACCCAAAACTGTCCTTGAGAGATTCACAGCTCTCGGAGTCCCTGTTGAGGTCGTTGAGCTCATAGGTTTGGCGCAGGCTGCCCTTTTCGGGGGCCTTCCACTTCCAGGAGCCACTGCCTTCACCTTCAGTGGATGGGATCTGGATGATGGGTCTGTTGTTCTCTGGGTGGGCTTCCACTCGGACGATCCCACTGGGTTCATGGTCTGTCAAGGTCTTATAGCGGATGGAGCCAGTGCAGGAGACTGTACTGCCTTCAGTATTCTTGGGGCTGCTTTGGAGGACACCTTGTTGCTTGGACATTGCAATGACTTGCATGATCCTGGGCTGGCTGTTGCTTCTGTTGCATGCCACGGTCTTCTCAGCAGCTTTCAACCATTTGGCCCGAGCTGAGCTGCTTTTGGGGGAGCTGCTCATGTTTTCTTGGGTTTCCTCTGGAATGTGCACCAACTGGGAAGACCCAGGACGGGACTGAATGGAGACTCTGGGACCCCCAGGCATGCTATTGTTACACACTGGGACAGTGCCAGGTTGGATCTTGAGGTACTGATTGCTAGGACCATGGTGCTCTCCATTCATCCCCACTCTTGATGGCTCTGAGCTTGATCTCATTTCTATAGATCTGGGAGGTGACTGTCCTGGCTCTGTCTCTATCACTTGCAGGGACAACTTTCGGCTTTCATTCTTGTTCTTCCACTGGGTGAGGAGCTGTTTTGACCTAGCAGAATCCATAGAGGCATGGATAGAGGCATTTCTCCGAACAGGGTCTTCCACAGATGGGGTGCTGGCTCTTGGCAGAGTATTGCTAAATGTAACCATATTCTCCTTCCCCATGGGGCTCCTTGGTGTGATGATTTCAACATCAGCGTTGGCCCTTTTGAGGTTGGTCAAGGAACTGGCATCTCTAGGATTTCGGTTGAGGATGCCTTCGGTGTGAGCAATGCCATCACTGCTGCTAACACTTTTAGCAGCCAGAACTCGATTGGGATCTTGATTGGGGTCGGTCAGAGATCTAAGGGCTTCTCTGTGTTGAAACATACTCTCTTCACTAGGAAGAAAGTTCCCCACAGCATAAAGACCCTGCAATAGAAAAGAAACAACATCATGTGCTGGAATACTGTGTCCTGATAGTAGCCTTAGTGGTACTAAAACACACAAACAAAACACTAGTTCATACACATCACTAACAAAAAATAACCTGGAATAAATTTACTCAGGAAATATAAGTGTAGAAATCATAAATAGTTCCAAACACAGAATTCATTGAAAATTATAATTATATTTTATATTAATCAGGTGTTCTTTTTCTTCCTCCAGATAACTAGGTATTTTTGAGAGTCTCATTCTTGGCATGTTTTGGGAAGAAAGAAGAGATCAATATTACATTGGAATATATTTTCTCCTTTTTACTTTTCCATATTTTACTTGGATCTTCCTATTGGACAATAATACTTGATCAGTTCCAAATATTTGATCTAACTAAATTTGTAGTTCTAAATTGGAAGTAAAACTGAGAGTGAAATTTTATTGAAGTTTGTTTTTATAGACAGGTTATCAATTCTTGTTTTCAGATTGGGTCATAAACATTTTTAAAAAGGTAAAATACTTATTCTGCCTCATAAATTGAGGGGGGAAAATGGATGGTACCAGTACATATGAACATTGAGTGGAATTAAAAAATGATCAGACTTAAACAACAAACCCAAAGTTAATGACAACAGAATCGATATTCAATCTACAACAAGTTATACTCAGAAGGGACTAGTTATACTAACAGTCCAGGGAGGCAAAAGAGAGAAATATGAAATGCATGCTGGGAGCAGAGGTGGAGGGAGGACAACTTTAGTGGTGGGAATGGGTCTGATTCATTGTCACTATTTACCTTAAATATTACTGTGAAAGATTCATAATTCATATTTTGACTTTGTTCACAGTAAAATTTATTTAATAATGGTGTAAAATACTTATTAAGAATCTTTATTTCTTATCTCAGAACTTGTGGGGCACAGAAAAAGCAGTTTTAAGAGGAAAATTTATAGTTGTAATCATTCATCAGGAAGGAATAAACAGCCTACATAAATAACTTGACCACACAACTTAAGAAATTGGAAACATACCAACAAATCAGACAAAAGGAAGGAACTAATAAAACTTAAAGAAGAAATCAATGAATTGGAACAAAATTTAATCTGAAGAATTAATGATGCCAAAAGTTTGTTCCTTGAAAAAATAAGACTCATAAAGAAAAAGATAAAATCTAATAAATTGAATCAGTAATGAAAATGGCATGTCACAACAGATACCAGAGAAAACCAACGAATCATCAGAGAAAATTTTTTGAAAAAATATATGCCAAGAAATAAGAAAATCTAGAAAAAAATGAATACATTTTTAGACTCCTATTATAACCTCCAAAAATATATAGAAAACTTGAAGAAAAAGATTGACCACTATCAAATAAATTGAAATGGTAATCCAAGTTCTCTCTCAAAATAAAATTCCAGGCCTAAATAAATTCACTAGTTGTTCTTTCAACCCTTAACAGAAGACCTATTGAAACTCTTTTATATACTCTTTCAGAAAAATTGAAGAAACATAAATACCCCTGAAGAATTTCTATGAAGCAAACATTACCCTGATACCAAAAGTAGACAAATATACAACCAACTTTCCCACCAAAGAAAACATAGATGCAAAGTTTCTTAATAAAATACTAGCAACTTGAATCCAACAGCTCATCAAAAATATCATACACCATGACAAGTGTAATTTTTCTCCTATAGATGCAAAAATTGTTTAACATACATAAACCAGTTAACAGAATAATCATATAAATATGAGAAAAATAAATATCATAAGATCATATCAATTTATGCAAAGAAATTACTTGAGAATATCCAGCACTGATTCATGATTAAAAACTCTCAATAGAAAGGAAATTGAAGGAACTTTCCTCAACAATAGTTAAAGCAATTTACCACAAGCCCACAGAAAATATTATAGTTAAGGGGGAAAAAATCTTTCACTCTAATATCAGGCACAAAGCAATATTGCCGACTATCATAATTTCTATCTAATATAGTTTTGGAACAACATACTATAGCAATTAAGCAATAAAAATATTAAGAGCATCCAGATATAAAAGGAAGAAGTCAAGCTCTCACTATTTACAGATGGCACAATACTATATTTAGAAAAATTATAAACACTATATAACATAGCTTCTAGAAACAATAAATTTGTATAGTAGAGTGGCAGAATACAAAATTGACACATGAAATTCCATGAATTTTCAAATAATAAAATGGAAGAGAGAAAATTTTTTAAAAATCTATTTATAATTGTGCCTCAGAAAATTAAATCTAGGAATCAAAGAGGAATAAGGTCTATATAAAGAAAAAGTACAAAACACTAAAAGAAATAAAAGATAAGAGGAAATGGAAACGCAATCCCTCATCATATATTGGGAAGATTAACATAATCAAAATTGTAAGACTCTCCCAAAGCTTTATACATATTCAATGAGGTCCTTATAAGTATAACCATGACATTTCCCCTCAAGAAATAGACCAAACACTTCTGAAATTAATACAGAACAATAATGGCCACTACCACACCTTTCTTGCTGAAGCAATCTTTGGGGAAAAGAAGATAGGAGGCACTGCTTTTTCCTACCTAAAACTGTACTACAAAGCAGCAATTAAAACAATTTTGTCCTGGAATAAAGACAGTCCCTCTGATCCACGGAGAATTGAAAGTCCAGAATACACCATGATGTGTGTATATATATGTATATAGTCATATATACATAATCAGTTAATCTCTAATAAAAGAGAAATAAAAGTAAAGTAGAACAAGAATAGCCTCTTCAAGAAGTGGTACTGTGAAAACTACTCAGTCACATGCAGAAAAAAAATCTTTCTGGTGCCATGTACAAAGTTAAATCAAAATAGATTAAAGATCTTGATATCAGACCTGAATCCAAAATGCACATAGAAGAAAAATATGGGTAGATCTTTCCTTGACATTGAATTTTTAAGAATGAAATACCCTAACCAAGGAAGTAGAAGCAAACATAAACATATGGGATGATAGTAAATTAAGAATATTTTGTTCTTCAAATAAAATTATGACTTGGATACAAAGACAAAAAATCTATTGGGATAGACTATTCACCCACTGTTTCTATAATAAAAGATTAATATCCAAGATATAAAAAGCACTGGTAGAACTTTACAAGAAAAAAAATCCAACTTCAGCAAAAATTTGGGAGAAGAGATAAAAAGAAACTTCCTCGAAGAAGAAATCTGATTGGCTATAAGGCATATAAAAAAGTTCTCTATATCACTGCTCACCAGGGAAATTAAAATCAAAATGAGATACCACATAACACCAAAGATATTGGCACTTATCACAAAGAATAAAATATAATCAATGTTGGCATGAATATAAATAAAAAGAGAACCTTATTTACAGCTTGTGGGAATGTCTGCTAACTCAACCATTTAAAAAAACAATGTGGAAATTTGTTTTTATTTATTACAAAAAATCCCCTAGGAATTGATAAGTCAAAGTCAATGATAATAGAATCAAGGGATCTAAACTTGAGCAATCTAAACTCAGAGGGACCTGTTACATTGGTAGGCCAAGGGTCAAAAAGTAGTGGTATAGAATGCATTCTCTGTCCATTGATGGGAGTTTGACACTGGTGCTCAGAAGGGCCCTGACTCAATGTATATCTGAAGTTCAACTATAAAGGACTCTGTATGTCACAATTGTTTCAATGAACTAAAATTAAAAAAATTAATTAAATAAACAAAGACATAGAAATTGAGCTTCCATATTATCTATCTACTCTACTTCTGAAAATAAATCCTAACAACTCTAAAACACAGAAAAGGCATTTGTACTATGTTCATTACAACACTATTTGCATTAGCCAAAACCTGGAAACAAATCAAGTGCTCCCAAACAGATGAGGGGTTAAGGAAGCATTGGTACATCTACACAATGGAATAAGACTACACAGCCATTAGAAATTAATGAAGTCATAAAATTTGCTGATACATGGAAACTGTCATGCTGAGTGAAATGTGTCAGAGGAAAGGGATAGACATAGAATGATTACATTTATTTGTGAGATATAAAGAAATATATTAAGGAAAGAATACCCAACAACATAAAAATGAAGTCCAGAAGAACTATCTCTTAATAGAAAGTTTGCCACAATAGGGGAAGAATAGTTAGGTTAGACAAAGGATCACTATGGCAATGATAGTGGGAAGTTATCACTGATTAAGAAATGGAAGCTGAAAAGAGGTAAAGTGATATGCATGTATCATATCAATACTCGTTCAGTAACAGTATTGCAAACCACAGTATCTAGAAGGAAAACAAGAAAAAAAGTGTTTCTCATAGAATAAAAGTATAGAGGGAGGAGGAGAAATGGGCACATTGATGGAAAGAAGTAGACACTGGTGAAGGGGTGGCTGCTTAAAAAATGTATGACCAAAGCTCAATCAAGAACAACTTTTTAACTTTTTATTACACAGTGATTCAATACATTGTTAAAAATGGAAATAAATTACCCACTTTGAATGTGAAAGACTAATTCTTGCCAGATTTCAGTTTCTGCAAATAACAGATATTTAGTGGTTGACTTTAGTAGATGAAAGTTATTCTCTACATTATAAATCTCTAACTAGAAAAAAACGTGGGTTTAACATCTTCTAGAGTTTGACTATGAACAAACAGCATCAGCTTTGAACTAATTGCTTTCTAATTTCAGGCTATATATTGTAAACAGAAATAGAATAAACTCAAGATTCTGACTCTTTGACTACTTAAGTTCTTGTTCACATCTTCTAAATTATATGTATCTAAACTGTGCTGCTAGGATCTACAGGATTAACAGTCCTAACCAAATGCCATTTTAAAGTTGTATTTTAAAAGGTGTTAATTTAGGAAAAAAATTCCAGTATTTGGCAAGTAAGTTATGCCTGCATTGTTTAATGTTTAGGACCAAGCACTGTGCTAATATAGTGTTTAGTCTTTATTCAGATATAAGATAGACAGTTACTGTCACTATACATTAGGATAAAATGTAGACTTTTTAAGAAATAAATTACTTGGCCAAGCAAGAGGATTTGAAAACACGTCTACTTTTGACTAGAGATTCTTGACCACTTATAAATTCCAGGATAGAGTGAAATCACACCTGCAAAGACAATGAAGAACAGTTCTCACTCTTTGGGTGTGTGGGCATGTGTCAAACTATCTCTATTTGAAAATGACATGATGATATACATTGAAGACCCTAGCAGGGGGTCTCAAACTCAATTTAGCTGCGTGCCACAGGAGGCAAAGTCGGGGTGATCCTTGAGTGCAAAGTCAGAGTAAACCTTGAACATTGGGGGTGTGTGACCCAAGCAACTAAAACAAAACAAAACAAAACAAAATACATTTCTCTAGGGCAGGGCCACAAAATGTTGTATGGAGGGCTGTTTGTGGCCCTGCAGGCCACGAGTTTGAGACCCCTGTGTCCACAAAAATGTTCCTAGAAAAATATACCAATACAAAAAATGGCTAAATACAAGTCAATACAAAAAAGATAATTGCATGTCTTTATACAAATAATGACTCAGAGGAGAAAAAGATCACAGTGTCTATTCCATTTAAAATAGTGTCCAAAACATCCACTACCTAGGATTGAACCTAACAAGAGAGGTGAGAGACTTATACCACAAAAACTGCAAAAACACTTAGAAAGAAACTGAATAAGAAATGGAAGAACATTCCATGCTCATTGATTGGAAGAATCAATATCATCAAAATGACTTTCTTACCTAAACTGCTATATATAGATTCAATAAAATCCCTATTCAAATTCAAACAATATTCTTTAAGGACATAGAACAATCAATTAAAGTTTATGTGGAACCATTAAAGATTTAGGTTAGTCAAATTCATATCGAAAAACAAGAAACTGGGAGGCATTTCATTACCTAATTTGAAGCTCTACTATAAAACAATAGTGATCAAAACAGCATGGAACTGGAACAAAGACAGATTTTCAGACCAATGGGTCAGAATAAAATATCAAATGACAAAGCCTCCCAAGAATATTAGTTATATGGATATTATATTATTTATATGGATAATATTTGAAAAGAAGCTAGGAACTTGAAATGGAACAAAGACAGTCTCTTTAACAAACGGTGTTGGGACAATTGGATTACCATATGTAAGAAACTAAATACTGATCATTATCTCACACCTTACACAAAAGTTAATTCAAGGTGAATTAAAGACTTTGATATTAGCCCTGAATCTATAAAGTTCACTGAGGAAAACAGGCAAAACACTCAAAGACTTCAAAGAAATCTTCAATGATAGGATTCCAATGGCAAGGAGTATAGCATCAAATCTGAATAAATGAAACTACATCAAACTAAAAGTTTCTGTATAGCAAAAGTAACATGGACTAAAATAAGAAGACAGCTAACTAAATGGGAGAAAAATTTTGCACTCAACACATCCGATAAAGGTTTAGTATCTAGGATATACAAAGTACACACAAAGGATAACTCCACAAAATTTAAAAACCGCACCAAAAGGTGGGGAAAGGAAATGAATAGATGCTTCTCTGAGAGTGACCAACAGATGGCCAATAGACACATGATAAAATGCTCATCATCACTTATTATTAGGGAAGTCCAAATCAAGACAACAATGAGATATCTTATATTAGTGTGGATGGCACATATAAAAATAATGAGTACAGTCTCTGTTGGCAGGGATGTGGTGATAAAGGAACTCTCATCTACTGCCAGTGGGAATGCTACCTGGTCCAAACCCTATAGAAAACAGTATGACAAGCTCTCAGTAAACTCAAAGTTGAGTAGCCATATGACCCAGAAATCTCTCTGTTAGGTATCTATCCCCAGATCAGAAAAAAATTTATTCAAAAGGATGTATACACAACACTATTCATTGCAACACTCAATACAATAGCCACATCTTGGAATCAACCTAGATGTCTAACAACAGACAAGTGGATCATGAAGATGTGGTACATATATACAATGGAATAGTATATAGCTGTAAGGAATGATGCAGTCATATATTATGTAGCCACATGGCTGAAACTGGAAGATATTATGCTCCTTTAAATTCTTATGAATCAGCAATTTTATATATCTTCAACCATAATAAGATAGATGTGTGTAAGGTTGTTAGTCGTTTCTAAATCTGTGTCTGATTGCTCTTTGGATCTCCAGACTTGACTGTTCTGATGCTAATCAACCACATAATTCAGTTTGTCAAATTTATCTTCCCTTATCAACCTGCTTAATCTATCGTTTACATGGAATGCCAATACAGTGTTCCAAGTTAGAAATCCAGATATTACCATTTGTACCTTCTATTTCCTCACTCTCATTCACATTATTCTTCCATGTGTTTATCTTGACATATTTTTGAATGATGTTCTCATTTTTTACACCAAGAAGTATGTATATTTTAATTACATATCACCTCAATAAAGGCTTACCTAATGATATCTTCTATATTCTCCAAAACTCTTTCTGCACAATTATTATATCATAAAATATATCATGACAACTTATATTAGTAATGACACTGTCAACTTCTTGAAAATGCCTATTCTCAATGTTCTAATACACAGAAGAATAACTTATAAATTAATGAATAAATATAAAAATAATGGTAAATGCATGAGTAGATGAGTTATATATAATTTTTAGTATTCTGTTTGGCTAAAAACAGAGATGCAATTAGAAATTTTTCTTTTGAATATAACTACATACAATTATTATAGAATAATATATAGCAGTTTATATTTTAAACAATATCTAATAACAATTACAATAATAATAGATTATTTACCAAATACAGAGCAATTCCTCCTCCTATTAAAAAGCCACAATAGACATCCACTGGGTGGTTCTTATACTGAGTTATTCGTGTTAGTCCACAAATAATCCCACAGATGATAAATGTGAAAACCAAAAGAGGCTTCAGAAGCTTAGAAGAATCCGTTAATGTGGAATTGAAGTACATCTTAAAAATGAAAAATGGAGGTTAAGTATGTTAGAAAGGCAATTATTACATTATAAAAATTATACTAAAATATGATTGCTACATATAACATCAATTTTACTATTTCCTTTACTATTACCTTTGCAATGATTGTTTTATACATGACAAAAAGAAACTATATGACCAAGTTCTTCAAATAATAAGAAGTGTTTCATTTAACTATGTGGGATTTTGAAAAATTAAATCACTAGAATGAGCAGATAAGTATTTTATATCCATGTTACTTGTCACATAATTTTAGTTCATTATTCTTACATAGGATATCACACATAGCTATAGTATTAACTATACAATGATGATATATTATTCAGAATTTATCATATTTACTCTCTGAAGTGACATAAAAGGTGTGCATGCTTAATGCTATACTTTTATAATTTATAAATTCATTTTGTAGTTCACCATTTTCTTTCATGAAGTATAATACTGTATTATATAGAAAATAAGATAAATATTATAATGGCTATATAGAAAAAATATTATTACTGAAATAATCTTTATAGTAGCATCCTGCTTTTGATGCTTTTGTATGCCATTGCTGAAATAACATGTACACTTTAATTAATGTATGGTTAGATCATGTAATTAGACATCCGAAGAGGATATTATTTCTCTGATTTTCTGGCATCTTGGCCTAAAGACCAAGTTACTTACCGAAACATACACAGCTGCAAAGGCAGCAAGGGTCGCATGTTGAGAAGGGAATGATTTTCTGCCAATGAAAAAGAGTTCAATTATCTCTTCTAGATAAGAAATACTGACAACCCTATCAAGAACATAAAATAGTCAAAATGTCCTACCTATCGGTTACAAGACATACAGTAATAATTTTGATTTCTGTTTAGTCTTCTGGATAAAGACCTAGATACAATAATCACTGCTAATCTCCATTAATATCAAATAATTGCAATACACTTTATATAAAATGTTAGCTCTGCAAAGAGTCACTTTGTTATATTTCTGGAATGAAAATTGCTAATAGGAGTGAGTAAGAAATGGCTGCATGTGGGGGTTTCCAGGCAGAGTGCTGATTGCTCTACCTGCAGAGTCTCCACCCAGCAGTGCTTCTTCTGAGGAAACTGAGGACCTGAAGGGAGCCCTGTCCTACTCTTCTCTGTCTTTCCTGAACTCTGGAAGCTCTCCTCAGAGCCCTGGGAAGCGAACCCCAAAAAAACTACATTCAGAAGCTAGCCAGCGAGCCAGTGAGTGAGTAAGAAATGGCTGCATGTGGGGGTTTCCAGGCAGAGTGCTGATTGCTCTACCTGCAGAGTCTCCACCCGGCTGTGCTTCTTCTGAGGAAACTGAGGACCTGAAGGGAGCCCTGTCCTACTCTTCTCTGTCTTTCCTGAACTCTGGAGGCTCTCCTCAGAGCCCTGGGAAGTGAACTCCAAAAAAACTGAAGCTACCCAGCAAAGTCTCCACCCGGCTGTGCTTCTTCTGAGGAAACTGAGGACATGAAGGGAGCCCTGTCCTACTCTTCTCTGTCTTTCCTGAACTCTGGAAGCTCTCCTCAGAGCCCTGGGAAGCGAACCCCAAAAAAAACTACATTCAGAAGCTAGCCAGCGAGCCAGTGAGTGAGTAAGAAATGGCTGCATGTGGGGGTTTCCAGGCAGAGTGCTGATTGCTCTACCTGCAGAGTCTCCACTTGGCTGTGCTTCTTCTGAGGAAACTGAGGGCCTGAAGGGAGCCCTGTCCTACTCTTCTCTGTCTTTCCTGAACTCTGGAAGCTCTCCTCAGAGCCCTGGGAAGTGAACTCCAAAAAAACTGAAGCTACCCAGCAAAGTCTCCACCCGGCTGTGCTCCTTCTGAGGAAACTGAGGACCTGAAGGGAGCCCTGTCCTACTCTTCTCTGTCTTTCCTGAACTCTGGAAGCTCACCTCAGAGCCCTGGGAAGCAACCCCCCCAAAAAACTGAAGCTACCCAGCAACTCTCCTCAGAGTCTTGGGAAGCGACCCCAAAAATACAGCATTCTGAAGCTGCCAAGCAAGCGAGTGAAAACTACACCTGTCCAGTGGGGCCCGACTGTGAAAAACTGTGAGTGCTGCCTGTGTGTGTCTCTCTACTATCCTGCTGCGTGAACCTCCTGAGAGTGGGCTGAAAAGAGGCTCCAGAAGACACTTAGCTCCACTTCGCTATGCAGCCGTGCACTCTTTCTAAAAAAATAACACCATCACAAGAAGAAAAAAAAAACACACTAAGAACTGTGTTGGATCACAGAAGCAAGAACTTCTCTCCAGACTGTCTTCTCTGCTGCGTGCTTGGGCCTAAGATTTGATCCTGTGTGAGGCTTCATCCAAGGAGGAATCCCCTACCTTGGAGGCAAGCAGGCCCATCCACAAAGGGCAGAGCCAGAGAAGTGTGCTGCCTGCATCATATAACCAATGAATACCACCACAACACGTAGAAAAACCCACAATACAAGTGTGACAATGGGGAAACAACGCAGGCCAGCATCAGACATAGAGAATGAAGATGAAAATTCTGATGACCAGTTAATGACCAACCAACTAATCAACCTCTCAGATAAGGACTTTAGAGTAGCAATATGGAAGATACTCAAAGACCTCCAAAAAACCATGGATAGAGTGGAACAGAACACTAATAATAATCAAGAAAATATGAAGACAGAAATGACAAAACTCCAAACTGAAATAACATGTCAACTAACAGGCCTGAAAAAATCAGTAAACAAAGTGAATGACCAAATGGATAAGCTCTGGGACAGGGTATCAGAAGCTGAGAATAGACTTGGTGTTGTGGAAGATGAGATACATAACAATTCCATACAGCAGGAGAGATTGGACAAAAAACTTAAAGCAAATGAACAGACAATGGAAAAATTAGTCAAAGAATGGGAACAGATGAAAATAGAAGTCAATGTAAGATCAACAGAAACAACTTAAGAATCATTGGAGTCCCAGAGACCCAGGAAGAAAATTTCCAGGAAGAATCAACGGTCAAGAACATCATTAAAGAGAAACTTCCAGAGCTAAAGAATATATGTGATCAAATCCTGCATGCTCGAAGAGTACCAACCAAAAGAGACCCCAGAAAAACCACCCCAAGACACATCCTAGTCACAATGACAAATCCCACAGATAGAGACAGAATTCTGAAAACAGCAAGATCAAAAGGGGAAATTACATTCAAGCAAGCATCCTTGAGATTTACAGCAGACCTGTCACCAGAAACACTCAATGCCAGAAAGCAGTGGTGGGATATTGTGACAAGACTGAATGAAATGAATGCTTCACCTAGAATACTGTACCCAGCAAAACTCACTTTCTGATTTGACGGAAGAATACATGGTTTCACAGACAAAAAACAGCTCAGAAACTTTATAGACTCAAAACCAGTCTTAAGAGAAAAACTGAAAGACCTAATTTAAAACAAGACTAACCAAAAGACACACCAAATTTCGATATAAAGATGGCATTAAATCCCAGGACAATTCTTTCTCTCAACGTCAATGGACTAAATGCACCAGTTAAGAGACACAGAGTGGCTAAATGGATCAAAAAACTCAATCCAACCTTCTGCTGCTACGAGAAACGCACCTGAATAGTCAGAACAAACATAGACTCAAAATAAAAGGCTGGAGAAAAATTATCCATAAAAAAGCTGGAGTGGCCATACTAATATCAGATAATGCAAACTTTATACTCAGGAAGGTTGTAAGGGACAAAGACGGACATTTTATATTAATCAAGGGGTACGTAGAGCAGGAAGAATTCACTCTCCTAAACATATATGCACCGAATGAGGGGCCAGCAAAATATTTAATACAACTGTTGACAAATCTGAAAAATAATATCAACAACAACACAATAAATGTGGGGGAACTTAACACGGCTTTGTCAACACTGGATAGGTCAACCAGACTGAAACCCAACAAGAATATACTAGACCTGAGGAGAGAAATGGAAGAAAGAGGCCTAGTGGATATATATAGGACACTCCATCCCCAGAAACCTGGATACACATTCTTCTCCAATGTACATGGGACATTCTCCAGGATAGACTACATGCTGGCACATAAAACATACCTCCATTAGATCAAGAGGATAGAAATTTTGCAGACTACCTTCGCTGACCACAAGGCTCTGAAATTATTTGTGAATTCCAAAGGGACTCAGAAGAAAAACTTTAACACCTGGAAGTTAAACAACCTCATACTCAATAACCAGTGGGTCCGAGATGAAATCAAGGAGGAAATCAAAAGGTTCCTGGAAACAAATGACAATAAAGACACAAACTATCAGAACTTATGGGACACAGCAAAAGCAGTACTGAGAGGAAAATCTATAGCTTTGCAAGCACACATCAGGAAGGAAGAAGGAGCTTACCTGAGTAGCTTAATGACACAGCTAATAGAACTAGAAAGTACTCAACAAAAGGACCCAAAAATAGGAAGACAGAAGGAAATAACAAAGCTGAGAGCAGAAATCAACGAAGTGGAAACCCAAAAAACAGTCCGAAAGATCAACGAAAGCAGAAGTTGGTTCTTTGAAAAAATAAACAAGATTGATAGACCACTGGCAAACCTAACAAAGAAAGAGAGAGAGAGAGAAACTTGATAACTCGTATTAGGAATGAAAAAGGAGAGATCACTACTGATATGACAGAGATTCAAAGGGTAATCAGAAACTACTTTGAAAAACTCTATGCCACTAAAAATGAGAACCTGGAAGAAATGGATAAATTCTTGGACTCTTATAATCTTCCACGGTTGAAAGAAGAGGATGTAGCATATCTAAACACCCCCATCACCATTGATGAAATAAAAATGGTAATCAAAAGTCTGCCGAAAAACAAAAGCCCAGGCCCAGATGGATTCACTAATGAATTCTATCAAACTTTCCAAGAGGAACTACTAACAATCTTGGCAAGACTCTTTGATGAAATTGAACAAACAGAAACACTTCCAAATAGCTTTTATGAAGCCAACATCACCATGATACCTAAACCAGACAGAGATGCTACAAAAAAAGAAAATTACAGACCAATATCGCTGATGAATGCAGATGCAAAGATCCTCAACAAAATCCTGGCAAATAGGATTCAATACCTCATTAAGAAGATCATCCACTACGATCAAGTAGGTTTCATCCCAGGAATGCAAGGATGGTTTAACATTCGTAAGTCTATCAACATAATACACAACATCAAAAACAAGAAAAATAAAAACCACATGATCATATCAATAGATGCAGAGAAAGCATTTGATAAGGTCCAACACCCATTCTTGATCAAAACTCTCAGCAAGATGGGAATGGAAGGAACCTTTCTCAATATAGTTAAGGCCATCTACCACAAGCCAGTGGCAAATATTATCCTCAATGGAGAAAAACTAAAAGCCTTCCCTCTAAATTCTGGCACAAGACAAGGCTGTCCTCTCTCACCACTCCTATTCAACATAGCACTGGAAGTACTTGCTATAGCGATTAGGCAAGAAAAAGATATCAAGGGAATCCAGATAGGAAAGGAAGAAGTCAAGCTCTCACTGTTTGCAGATGACATGATGCTCTACTTAGAAAACCCTAAAGACTCTACCAAAAAGCTTCTAGAAACAATAGACTCATATAGCAAGGTGGCAGGCTACAAAATCAACGCACAAAAATCAATGGCCTTTCTATACACCAATAGTAATAAGGAAGAAATGGACATTAAGAAAACAACCCCATTCACAATAGTGCCACACAAACTCAAATATCTTGGAATCAACTTGACTAAAAATGTGAAGGACCTATACAAAGAAAACTATAAAACTCTGCTCCAAGAAATAAGAGAGGACACGCGGAAATGGAAACACATACCCTGCTCATGGATTGGCAGGATTAACATAATCAAAATGGCAATACTCCCCAAGGCATTATACAGATTCAACGCTATCCCTCTACAGATACCCATGACATTCTTCAAAAGAGTGGATCAGGCACTTTTGAAATTTGTTTGGAACAATAAACACCCTAGAATAGCTAAAGCAGTCATTGGGAAAAAGAATATGGGAGGAATTACTTTCCCCAACTTTAAACTTTACTACAAAGCATTAGTTATCAAAACAGCATGGTATTGGAATAAGGACAGACCCTCAGATCAGTGGAATAGGCTTGAATACTCAGAAAATGTTCCCCAGACATACAATCACCTAATTTTTGATAAAGAAGCAGGAAATCCTAAATGGAGCAAAGAAAGCCTCTTCAACAAGTGGTGTTGGCAGAACTGGCTAGCCACTTGCAAAAAATTAAACTTAGACCCCCAGCTAACATCATGTACGAAGGTAAAATCCAAATGGTTTAAAGACCTCGATATCAGACCCCAAACCATAAGATATATAGAACAACACATAGGCAAAACTCTCCAGGACATTGAGACTACAGGCATCTTCAATGAGGAAACTGCACTGTCCAAGCAAGTGAAAGCAGAAATTAACAGATGGGAATATATTAAGTTGAGAAGCTTCTGCACCTCAAAGGAAATAGTGCCCAGGATACAAGAGCCACCCACTGAGTGGGAGAAACTATTCACCCAATACCCATCAGATAAGGGGCTAATCTCTAAAATATACAAGGCACTGACAGAAATTTACAAGAAAAAAACATCTAATCCCATCAAAAAATGGGGAGAAGAAATGAACAGACACTTTGACAAAGAAGAAATACAAATGGCCAAAAGACACATGAAGAAATGCTCCACATCACTAATCATCAGGGAGATGCAAATCAAAACAACAATGAGATACCACTCACACCACAGAGAATGGCACACATCACAAAGAATGAGAACAAACAGTGCTGGCGGGGATGTGGAGAGAAAGGAACCCTTATCCACTGCTGGTGGGAATGCCGTCTAGTTCAACCTTTATGGAAAGCAATATGGAGATTCCTCCAAAAACTGGAAATCGAGCTCCCATACGATCCAGCTATACCACTCCTAGGAATATACCCTAGGAATATAAAAATACAATACAAAAACCCCTTCATTACACCTATATTCATTGCAGCACTATTTACCATAGCAAGACTCTGGAAACAACCAAGATGCCCTTCAACAGACGAATGGCTAAAGAAACTGTGGTACATATACACAATGGAATATTATGCAGCTGTCAGGAGAGATGAAGTCATGAAATTTTCCTATACATGGATGTACACAGAATCTATTATGCTGAGTGAAATAAGTCAGAGAGAGAGAAAAATGCAGAATGGTCTCACTCATCTATGGGTTTTAAGAAAAATGAAAGACATTCTTGCAATAATAAATTTCAGACACAAAAGAGAAAAGAGCTGGAAGTTCCAGCTCACCTCAGGAAGCTCACCACAAAGAGTGATGAGTTTAGTTTGAGAAATAACTACATTTTGAACTGTCCTAATATTGAGAATGTATGAGGGAAATGCAGAGCCTGTTTAGAGTACAGGCAGGGGTCGGGTGGGGAGGAGGGAGATTTGGGACATGGGTGATGGGAATGTTGCACTGGTGATGGGTGGTGTTCCTTTTATGACTGAAACCCAAACACAATCATGTATGTAATCAAGGTGTTTAAATAAAAATAAAAAAGAAAATTGCTAATAGAAGCAGATTAAACTATTAGTTATTTTTGCATTAGAATATTATCATAATACATTAAAATTTAATAAAACCCAAGCTTTATTAAAGCTTCAATATTTTGTCAGTGTTCTTAAATATATAATGTCAATGTCAAGAAAAAATTTAAAGGCAAAAAATCCTGTAGTGGGTTAAGTATATTCTACTTTACAAAGCAAAAAAAAAAGTATAATAAAATGTAAATATAATGAAATGTAAATGTAATAAAGTGTTTCTTATTATCATCTTGTGAACAAAGAGAATCTTTGTTAAATTAAAGAGTAAGGTGGTATATGTGAAATACAGAAATGTAGGAGTAACACTAAAATATGTGAGAAAAAAATCATATCTCTATTTTTATGTGGTGGGCACACCTGATGACACTCAAGGGTTACTTCTGGTTATGCGCTTAGAAATCTCTCCTGGCTTGGGAACCATATTGGATACCGGGGGTCAACCCAGGTTCATCCTGGGTAAGTCGCCTGCAAGTCAAACACCCTACTGCTGTGCCTTCACTCTGACCTCAGATCTCTCTTTGAATGGATAAAAAAAAAATTGGAATGTGGTTCAGTGATAATGTTCATTCCTCACTTTGTATGAAGCATGAAGCTCTGGGTTCTATTCCCAGAAACACATAAAAGAAAAAAATAAAATTCAGTTCTATTAATATCTTTTTAATTATTTTATACCCAGGAAAAGTGTTAACCATTCAATTCCCAATAGAATATAAAAGAAAAACAATAGAGTCTCAGTGATCACTTATCTCTATTTACCTTTGTGTAGCTTAGTTAATTGGAAATTCTTGTATTTCTTTATGCTATTTTTTATTTTTTATTTATTTTTATTTTTGATTGAAGTAAAGCTAATGCTTTTTTTAGTTTTTCTATTGTGAATTTCTAAAATGCAAAAACATATATGAAATGCCAAATCTGATTCTTTAAAAATATTTATAAAAGGGAGAAAAGACAGATAACTAAAGCACATGTTTTGCACGTGGTTTGGAAGTAACTCATAAATGCTTAGGGACAATATGGTGCACAAATAATGGTCTGAGAATAGATATGAAGTTTAGGCAGTTGTTTCACATTACTTTCCCCTCACAAATAACCAAGTCAATCAAAAGGACTACTCACAGTTTTTTTAAATCAATATATATAATGAAAATGAAAATATAATATTTATTTGTTGTTCCAGATAAGGTATTACAAGATCCATACTGATCATAGGCATTAAAGTAGAAAACAATAAGAATTGAGCATGATGCTATAAAAATTAGTACTATGACAGCCTGAAATATGGAGACAAGGAGAAGGCTCTGGAATGAACTACAAATGAATTTATCTGGTATAGAAATAAGAGATCAGAATTGAAAAAATAATCAAGATTATTACAACTGAAAATGGAATGTCACAGATGATGCCCAAAGCTATTACTAAGCAATGAAAATACTGATATGAGGTGCTATTAAATTAAACTTTCTAACCTGCCACTATTAATAACTGTAAGGTCAGATCCTGAGCATATATCTTCTACGATGTAGGAATTTTCTTTGCAAGACACATTCAGAGAAGTGTAGTTTGGTTTACACACAGTCAGAAAGTATGGGGCCTGATATCCTGTGGATAGTTGTATTATATCTGTAATGAGAGCTGTAGAGCATAGTCCAAAAACATGGACCCCTAGAAACAAAAAGAAAGATATTGTTAATAAGCTATGCTAAATGCTAAACTCATGTCATTACCAACCATGTTTATTATACATTATTTTGATAACCTTAAAATATATTATGATCATTTTCTATAAGCTTAATTTGAGATATGTAACAGAACATTTATTTATGGTCAATATAAGGTCAACAGTAATATTCATAGTAATTCTTTGCAGCATTTTTTGTCAATTAGGATAAAATGGGACAATATTTGATATGAATAATGACAGGAAACCTATCAGATACCTGAACAGGTTAAAATGACAAACTCTATGACCTTTTTTTATTTTTGTTTCTGGGTCACACCAGCAGCACTCATGGGTTACTCCTGGCTCTACACTCAGAAATTGCTTCTGGCAGGCTAGGGGGATCATAAATGGATGCCAGGATTCAAAACACTATCCTTCTACATGCAAGGCAAATTCTCTACCTCCATGCTATCACTCCGGCCCCTTATTTTGTTGTGTTGTTGTTGACTGTATGATATTTTAAGGATAAAATATGGAGATCAAAGCTATATTCAAATTAATTTGAAAAAATTAATAAATATTTAAAATAATGTAATAAATTAAATTTAAATTTTAAGAAAATATTTAACAGGAAGCTTTAAATATTTTAATATATATTTTATTTTAATTTGCTTGCTTGAACTTCCAGAGGTTTTTAATTTTCCTGTAATTGCCAACTTAATTTTGTTACCAAAATATTACAGATTTAGCCTTAACTCATACAAGCCAGGATCATACTATAAACACAAATTAAAACAGAGCACAAGCAGATCCTGTTATGAAAAGAATAATCCTATCTTAGTTTCAGTATTATGAGACTCTTCCTGCATGTTTGATCTATGAGTATAGTCTTTTATTTCTTGGTCCAAATTTCAATAATTTTTTCTTTTGGGTTGGACCACACATTCATAAAAATCTTACCTGTGTGGATATCAAAACCTCATCCATTCTTTCAGCTCTACAATCTAGTTCTCTATTCATGATCCCTAAGGAACCTATATCCTTTCTGTCATCAGTAATTTGGTTCCACTGACTTCACACTTCTGTTCACATTCATCATTTTTTTGCAGGGGGGGGGGCCACACCCGGTGATACTCAGGGTTTACTCCTGACTATGCACTCAGAAATCGCTCCTGGTTTGGGGGACCATATGGGACTCTGGGGATAGAACCTAGGTCCATCCTGGGTCAGCCACCTGCAAATGAAATGCCCTACTGCTGCACCACCCTCCCACCCCTCACATTCATCATTTTTAAACAGAAAAACCACTGTGAGAGGCACTAGGATAATCCTTCAGTAGATTCCTCTAGTCAAAGATTAGAGGTCTGTATATGACTCTGGCATGCTTTTTTCTCTATTTACTATCACAGAACTGGAAGAATCTAAATTCCTTCTCCAATTTCCTTCTCAAAATTCAGGACATATGATATTTATCTAATACAAAGGTTTTTTCGATATGCCTGTTAAGGTATATATTCCATAATGTTTTACTTATTTGCCTTAGTTCCTTTAACCTGTGATTTAGCCCATTCTTGTCTTACATTGCTCAGGGAAGTCACGTATAAGGGCATGGGTTAAGACAGACATTTTTCCTGTATGAGGGAGCAAAGGTTAAATTTAAATATATATTTTAAAATGGTAAGACATCTTCAAGTTAAAAGGTTACAGGCAAAGTTAACTTTTTACTGACACTGATAATGAATATAAAACATTCACTTTAATGAGAGATGCTAGACCTGAATTCTGAGTTCTGCCAAAGGCCTGTGATTTAAGATGGCTCTTGATTCAGATGTAGGACAGTCATGCTTATGCATTTTCTTTAGGTCTCATAAAAATCAAAACCTAAAGATAGAGAATGTCACTGAAGAAAAACAGCCATGATACTGCACACTATGGTGACATTTCCATATGTAGTAACTTCAGGATAAAAACACTCTAGAACGTTGAAATAGAATTACCAATGTGACTAAAGTAATTTCTAGAAGTTATTCATTCATACTGGCTTGCTGACATTTGTTATCCTCTTTAAGAAATGAATATAGATCCAGAAAAACTATTTTAAAGTCAATTTATGTTTCAACCAGAGCTAGGACAAAAATATACTGAAACACATTGTCACTAGTCTCAAAACAAGGGCTTTAACTTTAAATAACATATTTTAGATAAAAAGCCAAATTTTTATATTTCAACAATTTCTGTATTATATATAATTCATCATGAACCCAAAAACTATACTTCTAAGTAAGCTTTAAAAACTTACTATCTAGTTAAATATCACATTTCTGCTTAAAAAAATTTCTTTTGAGCCTCCCACACTCACCAACGAATCTGACAGCTCTTCTAAGAAAAGAGTTGAAGTTACAGCCTCCAGCATTAATATTGGGCTCCAGTCCAACCCCATTTCTTCTCTTGGACAGGCAACAGTAGAGAATTCCTTCTCCTACCATAATCTGAAAAAAAATGAAAGGTTCAGAAAACAGAATCAATGACTGTTCTCATAACATAATTTTTACAAAGGTAAAAATATATATGTGTATATGTATATAATTTTGGGCCACACCCAGTGACACTCAGGGGTTACTCCTGGCTATGCACTCAGAAATCGCTCCTGGTTTGGGGGACTATATAGGTCAGGACAATGGCGATCAAACCGAGATCTCTCCTAGTCCAGCACCAGCAAAGCAGATAGATGCCTTACCGCTTACACCACTGCTCAGGCCCCTAAAGGTAAAGATATTTCTATTGTAAAAACAGTTTAAAGCTGTAAGAAAAATCTTTTGAGCATTTGAAGAATTTCAAAAGATGAGATTATTTGGGACCTGGAGATATTTTTGCATAAGGCTAACTGAGTTATGATCTGTGAAACCACTAATGGTCCCTATATGCCAAGAGTGATTCCAAAAAGGCAGGATTAAGCCTTGTGCACTGCCAAATATGATTTAAAAATAATATAAAACAAAAGTTAAAATAATTGGGGTTGTTATGCCTAATATTTTTGTGTAATCAGATACTGATTTGAATCTATGTGTAATGTGAACCATAAATTATATAAGATGCAGATTAATGGCATCATGACACTGTCATTATGACCATAATTCATAATTTGGGTGTGAAATCATAATTCTCAAGGAAACTTCCAGGTTTTCTCTTTTTCTTGCTTCATTTAAGCATCATCCCAGGTTTTCATGACTTCTTTGATATCTGTTTTATAAATTACTGAAACTAGTGGGTGTTATTCTCAGTATGAGTAAAAGTTTTCCCAGAAATCTATGCTGAGAGTGCTAAAGGAAATACTTGTCCAGTGATGTCATTAGCTTTGAATACAAGGCCCTAAATTATGACTCTTTGTTATGGGGAGGGGGTCTACGAGGACTATACCTGATGGTGCTTAAGGCTTCCAGAGCTATACTCAGGGGTACTGGCACTAGGCTTTACTGAGATTTGAAATCAGGTCCTATTTCCTGACTTCTGAGTCATTTCCCAACTTCCAAATGATAGATATTAAACAAGTTATGACAATAACTTGATTATTTTCGTTTTTAGTATTCAGGATATTTTATGAAATTCTTTATGGTATATGTATAACTCTTAAATAGTCTTATTTGGGGAGTTGTTTGGGTCACATCCAATAATACTCAGATTTGAGCCCTATCTCTGTGTTTAGGATCATGCCTGATGTTCAGGGAACCATATATGGTCCTGAAGATCAAATCTGGGTCAGTTATATGCAAGCACTTTGATAGCAGTACTATCTTTCCAGGCCTAGAATTTTAATTTGTATAAAAATATTTATAATGACCCTCTACCAATGACCATATATGTGTAAAAGTAATGCATTTTACATTATATGGACTTTTACAATCAAGCATAGAAAGAGAAAAAGAATTTTTGGAATCATTTCACATGAATTTAGTTATTTATATCTTGAAAATATAATCCTACAACTATTACATTAAGTAAACATGGAAACAATTGATCTATATTCTGCGTGTATAAGTATTAGGTAGGTAGTTAGATCTATCACACATGCAGAATAAAATGATGGTTATCAAAAATTAATAATTTCAAAATTTTATACATTCATTCCTGAAATACATTGCTATATTGCTAAAAAGAGAATGATTTTTATCTTCACTACTTTCATATTAATTTTGTGAAAAATCATTTTTCCATCCAATTACATATATAGTGATTCTTGTCTATAAAAATAAGTCATCTAAGAATTTACTATCCCAATGTCTATTGTATAGCACAACAGTATTTTTCTCAAGTTACACTGAGATTTCAGGAGTTTATTTTTGCTATTATATATGCTCAAAACTCAAATCAAGAGAGACCTTTCACAATGTTTGGTTTGATTGTGGGTCACGAACAGAAATTTCTTGTTAGTATTTTGACAAAAGTAACCTTTTCTGTTTTTAAGCACATCAGTTCTCCCTTACATCTCTTCATTTATCTTCAGCTCTAAACCAGTGTATAAATTTTCAAAAACTTTTCTATATATTCAAAGTGAGAATTCTCAGTGAAAAGGGATGCTGTCTAATAAATTTCATAACATTTCTGTTTTCTTTATCTGAATCACTTGTTTCTGTGCTGCAATATTGGTTTCAGAGTTTAGGCCTTCATATAAAATTGTGTTGTACTGTCATCTGTAAATAGGAAACTATTTATGAAGCATTCAGGTGATCCTGCATATAACCAAAAAATAAACAAAAATAAATAAATATCATGATAAGTTTTTTTTAAGATTCTAAAGTGACACTGTTACAGGGGCAATAATCACAGGAATTATAATGTTACAGGAATAATATGCTTATTATTTTAAGGGCACTGCTATTATAATATTTACTAGAGGGATAATTAACATTGTAAAATAATTTTTATTAAAAAAACAAAATGGGGCTGGAGAGATTGTTCCTTAGGTAGGGTTTGTGCCTTGCAATGAGGCTGACCTGGGTTCAAATCCTAGCATTTCCCCTCTCCCCTAAACCTTCTAGGAGTAATTTCTGAACTCAGAATCAGAAGTAACCTCTAAATATAATCAGGCATGGTCACATAATCAGATATGATCTCAAAGCAAAACAATAACAACCAAAAAAAAAAAACAGGAAAAAAGAAAAAAGCATCAAAATAAATAAAATAACATTCACAATAATAGCATCAGTGTTATAATTTTTAGTAAATGACTTTTGTAAATTTAAAGACATATAAATATTATTTATTTTGATGGCCTGGTGTACTAAAGATAAAATATCTTCTAGGGACTAATTTTTATAGAATTCTTCTATAAAATTTTATGTAGATTTTATGAAGATTTATTTTAAGTACTTTTATATTCTATGTAAAATAATCTTTAATGGACTGAGTAAAATGTTTTTATTACTCTCAAAAATAAGAATTTAATATTAAGATGAAAATGTGTAATTTAAGGAATTGTTCTCTCTGGTTTTAGATATAAACATATGTATTTCACAGGCATGAAAATAATTTTCACAGTTTCACACTTAATATTAACACAAGTTATTTAAAAAACATTACTGAATATCATGGAGGAATAAAGCTCTGCCACCCCAATATGTCTTTGATAATTGATTAATCTAATGTGTGGAGCCCTGAGGACCTTTGAAAAACATAATTAAAATAATCATCACCAATAAAGGTGTCTCCCAGGAAGAACTAATCTCATCAGCACTTAAATTACTTGCTCTTGTGTTACTGTACCATCACTGGTCACCTTAATAATTGGATTTCCCCTTTTGTTTTCTTTTTTTTTTCTTCTTGGATGTTGGGCCACACCCGGTGATGCTCAGGGGTTACTCCTGGCTTGGGGGACCATATGGGATGCTGAGGATCGAACCCATGCAAGGCAAACACCCTACCACTGCACCATCATTCTGGCCCCTTTCCCCTTTTTCTTAATATCTACTTCTATGGCTAAACTCGGTAAAGCTTTCTAAGACCAGGTGATGAGTTACTCTGTTTTTTCTAGTCATTTGTTCTGTGTCCAGGAGGAATGAGTCAATAATAAATTTTTCCTTAAATTTTCTCTCTTCAAATTTTGATTGTCTGTCTTGTTCTGAGGAACTCAGAAATCTACAGGGTAATTTCTTTTGTATCTGACAGCCTAGCACCAAATCTGTGAAGTATAAACCAAATGATTTGCATTTAAGTGTCTTTTTTATTTTCTTTTATATATTTATATGCATATACATATATATTAAATCTTTATTTAAGCACCATGATTACAAGCATGTTTGTAGTTGGGTTTCAGTCATAAACAGAATACCCCCTTCACCAGTGCACCACCAATACCACTCCTCCTGCCCACCCCTGCCTATAATCACAACAAACATTCTACTTCTCATTCTTTAACTTTGTCATGCTAGTTGTTAGTGTATTTATTCCCTAACAGCGTTCACCACTCTTTGTGGTGAGCTTCAAATTGAGTTCCAGTCCTTCTGGCCCTTCCAGCCCTTAACGCTATTGTCTCTGGGTCTTATTACAGTAATGTCTTTAATTTTTCTTAAAACCAATAGATTAGTGAGACTATTCTGTGTCTATCTCTCTCTCTGACTTATTTCAGTAAGCATAATAAGTTCCATGTACATCCACGTATAGAAAAATTTCATGACTTTATCTCTCCTGATGGTTGCATAATATTCCATTATGTCTATGTACCACAGTTTCTTTAGCCATTCAGCGATTGATGGGCATCTTGGTTGTTTCCAGAATCTGGCTACTGTAAATAGCACTGCTATGAATATAGGTGTGAGGAAGTGATTTTTGTATTGTAATTTTGTGTTCCTAGGTTATATCCCTAGGAGTGGAATAGCTGGATCTATGGGAGTCAATTTCCAGTTTTTTGAGGAATATCCATATTGTTTTCCATAAAGTTTGGGCATGAAGGCATTCCCACCAACAGTGAATAAGTTTCTTTCTCTCCACATCCCCACCAGCACTGATTATTCTTTTTTTTTTTTTTTTTTTGTGATATGTGCTAGTCTCTGTGGTGTGAGATGGTACCTCTTTGTAGTTTTGATTTGTATATCACTGATGATTAGTGATGTGGAGCATCAAGAATAGCTAAAGCAATCCTTGGAAAAAATATGGGAAGCATTATTTTCTCCAATTTTAAATTGTATTGCAAAGGATAGTTATCAAAACAGAATTGATATTGGAATAAAGACAGATCCTCAGATCAGTGGAATAGACCTGAGTATTCAGAAAATGTTCCCCAGACATACAATTAACTAATCTTTGATAAAGGAACAAGAAATCCAAAATGGAGCAAGGAAAGCCTCTTCAACAAGTGGTGTTGGCACAAATGGTTAGCCACTTACAAAAAAGTGAACTTAGACTCCCGTCTAAACCATGCGCATAGATCAAATCCAAATGGATTAAAAATCTTGATATCAGGCCTGAAATCATAAGGTAAATAGAACAACATGTAGGTAAAACACTCCATGACATTGTGACTAAAAGCACATATAAGGGGGAAACAGCACTCTCCAAACAACTGGAAGCAGAGATAAACAGATCTATATTAAGCTGAGAAGCTTCTGCACCTCAAAGCAAATGGTGCTTAAGATACAAAAGCCACCCACAGAATAGGAGAAACTATTCACCCAATCCCCATCAGACAAGGGATTAATATAAAAAATATACAAGGTATTTACAGAGTTTAATAAGAAGAATAACATATAACTCCATCAAAAAATGGGGAGAAGAAATGAATAAACATTTCCTCAAGGAAGAAATACAAATGGCCAAAAGACACGTGCTTATTATTACTTAATTTTTGGTTTTCTCCTGGTTCTGCACTCAGGAATCACTCTTAACATGTTTGGGAGAACATATGGAGTGCTGGCAATTAAAGTCTTGTTAGCTTCATGGAAGGCAAATGCACTACCCACTGTACTATCTCTCTGGTGCTTGTATTTCAATGCTTTTACAAAACATGTCTGCTTTCATTCACAGAAATAGGTGTTATTTTGCTTTTTCTTTTCTTCATGTGATAGATGAAAACAGGACATTTTTTCATTTTCACACAGATGGATTCTAAGAACTAGTTCCAAATAAAAAAAATTCCTAATTGTTTTGCCTCAATGCCTTCCCTCATAAATCTGCTTGGAGCTAACTTATGCCACTATAAAGATAAAAAGGAATGGGGTCAGGAGATAATACAGTGATTTTTATCCTTAGTGACACATTCGGAGCACCCCAAAGCACTGCTGTAGTACTAAGTAAGACTACAGCATTTGGATGTCTTAGTACTGTAGGGGCACAAGCCAAACCCCATATTGTCCAGCCCTCACATTGAATTGGAAGTGTTCCCCATACTCCTTGAGCAACAGTGTGGAGAACACCCCATCAGGAAAACGAGAAAGAACTCATTCTTGGAAATCAAGAATTTACTTGTGATTTTTAATTTTATAAAAAGTGAAAAAAATGTTAAGAGTAGTAGTATATGTTTAGATTACAGTCAGAATTATAGCCCTAGAAAAAGGTAACTACAAGGTAACTACAGATAATATAGGAATCTTGTTGACATAAATCTATGAGAAGAAAGCTTTTTTTAAAAAGTGGTGGTCCAAGTGGTAAGGTATCAGAAATATCCTATTAGTAATAGAAAATTTCACAATTACTATCTTTCCATAATTATTTCAAAGGCAAATATAAGGATAAAGGATCTTTGTTATTATATAATCATAATTTAATGCCAGTAGTTAGTCATTGTTAATTATTTAATATTGCTCTATGTTGCTGTCAAAATATCAGACAGGATGTTCTATCTAGACCAAGACTTAGTGTTCATGTTTTCTTTGCTTTTTGCCATCTATCTTACACAAATATGGCCAGGTCACTCTTGGTTTAGAGAGATTAATAAATACAATTTGTGGACAATTCTTACCGTAATTGCAGGTCCGGCAAAAGCCAAGCTAAGCAGCATGAGGAATGGAATTGCCTCCTGCGTGGGTTCAATGTATGGCATGCTAAGACTCCTGTCATAGCAGCTAAATCCGGAATGTACAGGTTTGAAGACATCCGTAAGTTCAAGGAAATAGAGACTAACCACCGATGATGCCAAAATAGGCAACTGAGAATGAAGAACGGAGATAATTAGTATGTTCTTGTGTGCATAGATCCAGTTAAAGATAAGGACTTTTTCTTTCCCTTTTACCACCACTTCATTTCAGAGTTGCATTCATTCATAGACATTAATGCTTCTGCTCTTAAAATATATCTGCATGAATGACACTAGGTCCAAAAAGTCATATGAGCATTTAGTGGGAAAGAAAAGATCAGACATGAACACCAAATTCAAAGTCAATGACAACAGAATCGATTCCCAATCTACAACAAGCTGTACAAATGGGGACCAGTTACATTAGTATTATAAGGGCAAATGGGGTAAATATGGAATGCATGCCTGGAACAGGGGTGGAGGGAGGACAACACTGGTGGTGGGGATGCCCCTCACTCATTGTCACTATGTGCCTTAAATATTAATGTGAAAGATTTGTAATTCATTTTGGTTGCAATAAAAATATATTCACCTTTTCTACCAACCTATAATGAACTCATGTCATCTTTATTTTGCTCTTGGGTTACTTTTTAAATGATGTTCTACTTTCATTTCCCCCGGACTCCATACTTTTTCCTTTGGGCCTTTGAAATGTTTTATTTTTATTTAATTTGTGGGAGTACTTTTGAACCACACTAGAAAGTGCTCAGGGGTTACTCTGAGAAATGCACTCAAGAATCATGCCTTGAGATACTAGGTATTGAACCTAGGTTGGCAGCATGCAAGGCTGCTGTAATAGCAGGTAATACCTTACCTGCTGTAATATTGCTCTAGCCTCTTCAAAATATTTTAAGCAAAGTCACTACCATTGCAATGGTAGAACTGGATCCCATTTTGCTCGAATAAAATATAAAGACAACACACCAACGAACTAAATGTTTCTGCAGAATCTGGCTCTTATTTCTTACATCTTTTTATATCACATTTATACAACAAGCCAGCTCCTACCCACTAAAATCCAATTTGTATTCATTCTATTTTATTGATATATAATCGACATAAAATATTGCTTTCATATTATCTGTTTTATAATTATGTTTTATAATTTTATTTTATAAAATTATTTCATGATTATATTTTATAATATAATGCTTATATTTGCATATACAGATACTCCTCACTTAACAACCAAGTTGTTGCATTTCAACAACTTGGTCGTTAAGTGAATTGGTCTCTAAGTGAGGAACTGCATGTACTATATACAGTAGTACAGTATATGTATAGTACTTGACAATACAGTATTCTGAATAAATAAAATAATGAGAAAGACCAAACTGGAAACTTTCACTTGTTTTAATTTGCATAGATGTATAATTTCCACACAGTACTGCAATGGATTATAGAACATAAAGTTAGTAAAGTAGGTACATTAAAGCATCAAAAACCACAGTACTGTACTATACAGTGTATAAGATGGAAAAACGATATTTAAAATAAAATAAAAAAAGTGAAGAGATGGTCATAAGTGCAAGCAGAGTTAAACAGGTAGGTTCCTAAGCGTGGAGTATCTATATCATGTGGCCATGTTTTATAAATAAAGTTTATGATCAATAAATTTCTATTTTTTAAATTGGTTACAGTTTTAGAAATTAAAATACATTCTTAACAACTATAGAATATACATCATAGAAATATTATCCATAGTTAACATGCTCAATACTATTTTCCAATAATTTTTTAAATTATAATTGAAAAGATATATTTGATTCCCTGCATACATTTTGCCCATCATCACTCTTTGCCTGTTTTCTGTTTTTTGTTTGTTGTTGTTGATTTAATATGTGTGTTTTTAACATTCTCCATCTAAGTAACATGATATGACTTTTATCTTTGTCTTTTGTCATGAAGTGAATTGTTCTCAAGGTTGATCCATCCTGCCACAAAAGACAGGACTTCACTTCATTTAGTTTTAGAACAGAATAATATTATTTGAGGAGACCTTTACACTAAGAGGATCTGGGATCATTTCCAGTAACCAATTGGGCAGGAAATTTACTGTAAGGACCAAGAATGCAAGAATACAAGGATGTAGAGCAGTTCTTGAGCCTTGTTGTTTCAGAGACCACTAGCAAAATTATATTCTATTTTTATATATTTATATATAAATTTATATATATTTTTATACATATCAGAATTATATCACAAATGATAAAATGAACACAGGCTAGTTCCATATGTTGTATGCTGTCAATTATGCTATAATAAACATGGCTGTGCATAGATCTCTTTGAATCAGTCTATATGTATCTTTCCTATAAATTCCCAGAAATATAATTACTAGATAATTTGGCTTGATTTTTAATTGTTTAGAGGAACCTTTATACTATTTACATTAGTGCCTGCACCAATTATACAATCACCAATAGTTCACGTGTTTGCTTTTTTCTAATCTTGCCAGTACTTGTCTCTTGTCTTTTTTTCTGTTGCTATCCTAAGTGTGAATTAATAGCTTTTTGTTTGTTGTTTTTGGTCCACACCCGGTGATACTCAGGAGTTACTCCTGGCTATGAGCTTTGAAGTCGCTCCTGGCTTGGGGGACCATATGGAATGCTGGGGGATGGAATCGCGGTCCGTCCTAGGTCAACCACGTACAAGGCAAACACCTTAGAGCTACCCCACAATAATAATTTTTGTAATTTTGATTTACTTTCCATGATATTTAGTGGTGCTGGGCACAAATTTAATCTTTATGTTATCTATTTGAACATCCTTTTTATTTTTTTATAAATACCTATTTAGTGTTTTCTTCTTTGTGCGTATTTTCTATTGGATTATATTTTGGCTATTAGCTCTTATCAGAGACAAGATTACAAATACTCTATTTGATGAATTGACTTTCATTTTGTTGATGTTTTCCTTTGTTGGGTAAACACTTTTTTTTGTTTGTTTTGTTTTGGGGCCACACCCGACGTGCTCAGGGATTACTCCTGGCTGGCTGCTCAGAAATAGCTCCAGGCAGGCACAGGGTACCATATGGGACACCGGCCATATGGGACACCGGGATTCGATCCAACCACCTTAGGTCCTGGATTGGCTGCTTGCAAGGCAAACGCCACTGTGCTATCTCTCTGGGCCCGGGTAAACACTTTTTTAATATGATGTGACCACATAGCTTTACCTTTTTCTATAATTTATTTTTCACTCAAATCATTTACATTTTCTTCCCTTCTTCCTTTTGTGTACTTTCCATGTTTCCTTGTGTGACTGGCTTCTTCTCATCATCTACTGATAACTTCCTCTACTCTCTAAAATAGTCCTTAATTCATCTTTCCCTCTCCTCCTTTTTCTTACTTTTATTAGAGTCAGACACATTGGAGATGGGAAAAAATTTATTCACCATGATCTCCCCAGCAGTGTGTAACTAACCATTCAGTGCTCAGGACCTATAGTGCTTAGGCAGCACTTAGGACAACATCCATAAGTGTTTGGGTACCTGTTCAGTGCTAGATACCACGTAGGACCTTGATCATGCTTAATCACAAGATAAATCTCCAGTCCCTAACATTATATCTTGACATTTTTTATTCTAAGAATTTATTCAAGAGACAAAATTGGTTAACATAATGAGGTAAACTAACATAACATAATATAGTAACATAACATATAATATAATTGATATAATAATAATACATGTAAGTCAAAGAAAGTTTCTGATTAAAAACACATTTTTCCCCATAATGGCTTACATATCTTTCACACTAGTATTTTAGGTACATATTAAATTGAATCAGGGGAATACCCATCACCAAATATGTCCTCCCCCCATTCCAGTTTCCTTTCTACAACCCATATACCCCACTATCACCCCCCAGGCTGCTAGAGTAGGTGGACCCCTCTTTGTCTGGCTTACTATTAGTGATCACATATCTGTTTGGTCCTGGAACCCTCCCTTGTTTCCCCCTCTATTTAAGAGGCAGAGCTAGATATATCGAGGTATGTGGTTTTGTTTGAAGGAAAGAAAAGCAATAGATTGGGGTACAAAGTAAGAGGGAAAAAAATAAAAAAGAAGTCAAAGTCAAATACGCTGAAAATGGGCGGAGTCCCTCTAGAGGCTTCCAACCTCAGTTTGAGAGAGGATGTGTAAAAGGTAATTGAAACACCACAACAATACAGAAAGAAATATCGAATTAAATAACCAGTGAGCACTACAGCAATAAAGACAGGCACCACACAATAGTCTTGATTCTGAAATCAAATCATGCTCGAGTGCAAAAAGAAAAAGACAAGACAAAATAAAATAAAATAATATTGGAGACAGCAACCTTAATCTCCACACCAAAATAAAGTCAAAAAATCAATCGATAAATAAATGGAAAATAAGTGGAAAAATGATTGTTTTGTGCTTTCTTTTTTTCTTTTCTTTTCTTTTTCCCCCTGCATAGGCACAGTAACTATTGGGGATATTGTAGAGGGAATTCCCATCACCTAGGAGATACAGGGTTTCTCCATCCCTGAAGTATACTGTCATGGGATTAACTCTAGACTCCTTGCATGATCATTTACTCTCCCCTTGTTGCTTTCGTGGTGTGTGGAAGACTTCTGCTTTGTCTTGGATGGTAAAATCAGACCTCTGTATCTAGAGAACTTGGTGCTGTGCAGCTCAGGGAATGGAGCTTATGAAGTCTTTCTTTGTGGTTCTAGCAGTTCTGCTTCTTCAGTGTCGTTTTAATCCATCTTCTGTAGTTGGTGTTCTTGGTCATTATATTGCTCCTAGGATGGAGCCTGGGATAAAGTCTTTCGTTATGTTTCCGGAAGACCCGTTCAGTTGCGGTTGTCTCAGTCAGACTTCTGGAATTGGAGCTCTTGTTTGTTGAACAGATCGTAGACCAAAAGCTAGGCTAGAGCTTTTTGTTGCTGTTGCTGTTGTTGTTGTTGGTCCCTGGATGCGTACTGCAAACCAAAAATATCTTGACTTTCTTAATTTATATTATTAATTAAAATTACCTTGCCAGTATAAGACTTAGTTTATTTCATTTTACATTCCTCCATATCTTACCAGTTATAGAATGGTTTCTGGTTATGCACTACAATATAGAGCTCAATAATTTAATTAAGCAATAAATGCTGTTGGTAAATAATTTGATAAGTGATTAAATCTTATAAACACTAACTAGAGATGCCAGGTGTAGTGAGTAAAAAAAAAGCAGAGCAGATAATGAAATTAGATTTTAGGTAGCTGTGAATCCATATTAGTTTATTCCTAAGATAGTATTTAGGAGACACACAAAAATTATTTTTTTAATTTTATGTATATATATTCATAAATATATATTTATGATATATAACATATATGATAAATATATAAGTATAGTTTTATCAATTTTATTATATTTTATTTATAAAATAATTATATTACTTTAAGTAATTATAAAATTTATGAAAAATTATCATTTAAATTTGACATAATGTCCTTTAGTTTTTCTTATAAATCTTATCTGGTTATGCTTTAATTTTTATATTTTATCTTGTAGTTTCAAGTATCCATTCCACATACAACATCTTGGTACTATGGACTCTAAGAGACTAGTACATGGGCTTTACCATCATGAAAGTTAAACTTTGTGAGAGATATGGTAACAGATAGTGAGAAAGTACTGCAGAGACATTATTACTACAAGGTCATCAGAATTTGAAAATACAAACATTTATAACACTCAAAATATGTTCTGATTTGAGAAGTTGTTACTTGTGAAGAAGGCAAATGTGGCATTTTTAATTAAAAATTTATTTAAACACTGTGATTACAAACATAATTGTAGTTGGGTTTCAGTCATAACAAGAATACCCCCTTCACCCATGCAACCTTCCCTTCACCAATGCCCCCATCTCTTCTCTCCCTCCCTCCCCTGCTGTATTCCAGACAGGCTTTCTACATTCCTCACTCACTGACATTGTTATGATAGTTCTCAGCGTAGTTATTTCTGTAACTGCACTCAACATTCTTTGTGGTGTGGCATGTTTTTGATAAAGGAATTATTTTGCATGTATGATTTCGGATTCTCTAATTTAAACTCAATAAATGTAAAAGGTATCATTTTATTTTTATTCTCAAGAGGTTGCTCTATAATGAGGTATGTATTAGGTATATTGGAAAAAATTAATAATGTATTAAGATTAATTTGGTACTATCTTCTTATTTTGCATGTAGATGCTTCCTCCACAAAAGAAATAAAAGCACATCTAAATCACTGGGTCCTAGGAGAAATCTCAGTAGGCTGAGTGCAAGCTTTGCATGCAGTAGGTCAGGATTTGATTTTTAGATGCATGTGTGTCCCCTAAGAACCACTAGAGGCATCTGTAATGAAAATGGGAGTAAACTTTGGACTGCAGACCTTGATTTTCAAACCATAACCAGTCAACCAAACATAAATATCTTAAACTTCTCTAATTTGATCATTCCAAATATCTGGTCATTTCTCCTCATCACTTCATTTTCCACAAATGCAGTAATAGTCACTATCAATAATTACCAATAAATTAATACTTCGTGATGCCTAATAGGGAATCTCCAACTAAATTTAACTTAGTATTTTATTTTGTTTTAATTTAAAATATATCTCATGTATTTAAATAAAACTATTATTTTATACATTTTAATTAGCATTATTTGCTTACATTTCTATTGCAATATAAGACAGAAACTACAATTACTTCATTTTCTAGGTGACTATGCTTAATTTTCTCTAGGCAGTGACAAAGTTGATTTTGAACCCAGGAATTATAGCTCAAATGTTTTATATTATTCCTGAAGTGAGAATATAGTCTTATGATAATATAACATAACCAATGTTAATTTGTAAGAAAACTGATTTGCTTAAAGCTTTAATTATGATGTTCTTGCAAATCTTTAAACTATGTATCACTTAATATTATTAAATTTTATCTTAAAATATGGTGTCAATAAATTTGTAGAAAGTTTTTTCCTCTATAGCTTTAATATAAAATGTTTAAAGTTTAAATCTGATTGGATAATCCCTTTCATTGCTCTTTGGTTAGTTTGTATTTTAGGCCTTTCTATGTGTTTTGTAAATGGATTCTTTGCACCCATCCAAATATCATATTAATATCGTATTGGGGAGGGTGGCTAACTTTTCTGGGATAACTGATTAAGCTGACACTTAAGTTCTCTAACATGAAAATATTCAGAAACAATCAGAGGAACACTACTGGCTGTGTTATGGTTGAAATTTGAGGACTCCAGCTTCAGAACTTTGAGATTATCTCCCTGACATAAGACGAATTTCTAAATGTTGGAACCTCAGAGATGTGTACAGAAGATAAAAAAGATATTATCAACATTAGCAACCTAAAAATTTAGCAAATCTTCCCTGACATTATTCATCATTAAATTTTGGGTTGATGCTTTAGAATTAATTCAATAGTCAAAAATATATAGTCATATAACAAAGTAATTATTGTGTGTGTGTGTGTGTGTGTGTGTTTTCATGGAGAAAGACACTATACTCCAAATTTTAAGTACTGCAGAAAAGTTCATGGGTTATATGCTCTTCTGTTTTTTATTGTGTATTTGTTTGTTTTGGGACATTATGGGTTGTGCTAAACCAGGCTTACTCGTGGGTCTGTGTTCTGAAATCACTCCTAGTGGGATTCAAAGGACCATATGAGATTTTTGGTATCAAACTTAGATCTGCTACTTCCAAGGCAAGTATCTTAAATCTCTGTACTATCTCCCAGCCCCATTGTTTAAAAAGCACCTAGAAGAATCCAGTATAAGTTCTTCAATTTATTACCACCAGTGTGACCTTAGAAATGTTTGTTTTAATGCTGTTTTATTAACTATGAAATAGTTTTATTTATGGTTCTGTAATTCATGATTAAAGACAAATGTAAGGATTAATAAAGGACAAGTAACACTATCTGGCATGTGGGGTAGGTTAAAATAAAAATATTAGTTGTTGGGGCCAGAGTGATGGCGCAATGGTAAGGCATTTGCCTGTGCTGACCCAGGATGGGTTTGATCCCCATTGTCCCATATGGTCCCCAAGCCAGGAGTGATTTATGAACGCATAGCCAGGAGTAACCGCTCAGCATCACCGGATGTGGCCCAAAATCCAAAGAATAAAAATATTACTTGTTATAACTATTAACAAGACCCTACTCATCAAACACCACCTTACTTCATATTGCCTACTTGGCCATCTTTTCTGAAATAGTTTCCTCACTTTTAACTCCCTACTCTTTTTCAGGAAATTTTCATACACATTTGTTATAGCTATTTTAGGTTATTTACAGCCTTTGCTCTCTGTGAAATAAAAATCTTTATGAGTGACTAAATTTTATTCATTTTTACATTTCCATTTTTCATGGGAGAGCATACCTTATGCCTAGGGCTATTTTTGGCTCTGTTCAGAAATGAACCCACCATATGCAATGCTGGGGATCAAACCAGGTTTGCATACATGCATGCATGCAAAGCAAGAGTCTTGCCCCTTGTATTATCTCTCTCCAGGCCCTCATTTCCACATATCCACTAATATAACTCATAATGACTTCAGAATCTATATGCATATGTATCTCTAAAATGAATTACATTTTTGAATGAAATAACTGATGACTGAAAATGATTTACTAATTTTCATTTTAGTGCTTTCTGCATTAACCGTCAGTCTTTCAGTTATATAATTTTTTAAATAATTGTTTTTTTTAATTCAAAGAATGTTTTAAAATTGCCATTTGTTTTCAAAATAGAAATCTTACTTTCTTTTTCTTTATGAAGCTTTTTCCCTGACTTTTTTCTTCTTCTTGCTTTCGCAGGCCACCTTTGATGTTTGAGCCTGATGACTCATAGCTGCTCTAGCCCAAACCCATTGAAGCCCATAAGCCAGGCTGTATTCTGGGGGCACCCGAGTTACAGCTAAAGTTTCCGATTCTTTCACCATTTATCTTTTATCATAATGATTTGACCAAAGTAGTTGTATTTAGGGAAACAGTAATTTTATGCTTTGTCTATACTGTATTTTACTTCCAGACAGTATAATCAGTTAAATCACAATCTTTACTTCTAAATTACCTGTCCTTGAAGGTATCTTTTGAAGTGTTCAACAACAGAACTTTTGTTTTTAAAGTACGTTTTCCAGTAGTATATATGTTCATTTTTACATAGAGTACTGACAAAATTACAGACTTCTTTCAATTACATTTAGAATAAGGTTATAGAAGAAATTTTGAAAGGTCTATATAGTAAGATGTCAGAAATTCTATTTTTCACTAGTCAAGAAAAAATTGCTGTAGCACTAGAAGAATGAAATTATAGAAGAACTAGAATATCTGTTTTCAAAAAGAAAGAATTATTTTTCTATTTTTCTTACCACTTGCTAAACAACTCTTGATTAATAATAATAGAAATACTTTTTAAAAATACTTTTAGCAGTTTATAAAAGAAGATAGGGCCAACAAAACAATTGTGTTTTAAAAGATTATATTATGATAGCATATTCGATTTTCTCATGCACATTAAAAAAGTCTATAATAGATAACATTTTAATGAGCCATATTGAGGAGTCTATCATAGATAAATTTACTTGCTTTAGCATGGTGAAAGTAAGAATACACTTTACTTCTCAATTGGTTGGTTTCATTTGATACCTGGCTAGAGTAAAATGGCTAATGTCCATTCTTCCTTTCTTTATGACAAGTACAAATCAATCTCCTAATCTGCTCTTAATTTGGAGAATTCAACAAAATTCAATTAACACATAGGATAGTATTTGTTAATTTATTTCCTCAACATATATTTACTGAATGTGTAAAGGCTAGATATTGTTCTATATTATGAAAAACCAAATCCTTATTTTCATAAAATTTTGTTTTAGTTTAGAAAGACCAATAAAAATATTATTATAAATAACACATATATTAAGTATAATAAAATGAAATGTTGTGGATAACTTTGGGGGTTGCTGTGTTAGCTGAAGAAAAACCTACCTATTGTCATTTAATAAAGAATTGAATTGCAAAGAAAGAACTAATCATATTAAAAATTGATAAAAAAAGGGCCGGTGAGGTGGCACTAGAGGTAAGGTATCTGCCTTGCAAGCACTAGCCAAGGAAGGACTGTGGTTCGATCCCCTGGCATCCCATATGGTCCCCTTAAGCCAGGGGTAATTTCCAAGCACTTAGCAGGAGTAACTCCTGAGCATGAAATGGGTGTGGCCGAAAAAAAACCCCCAAAAAATTGATAAAAAAAATCTTTGGGACACTGATAGCAAGCATTCTGGTGATGGGTATGTTATTCAATCAATGTATTCATTGATAGTATCATTAATAGTATCTTAAATCACAGAGCTAAAGTAATAAATGGGGTGGATTGGAGCATAATCAAAAGAAATTGTTCTAGGGAAGGATATCTAGAAAACTAGTTTAGAAATAGACTAGGTACAGAATTGAAAGTTATGGCAACTAGTTTAATACTTTAGCCAAATTATGCTTAAAAACAGTCTGGAGAAATAAAACAGATACATAAGATTATGTGACTTAAATATTACAAAGTTCATTATGGATGTTGCATTGAGGATGGATTGTTTTGGATAAAAAATACAAGCAGAGTGAAATTTTAGAAGGTTCTTCAAAACTAAAAAAAATGTTTATTTCATCTTTTGTAAGTGCTAAACACTGCTCTAAGTGTGAGCGATTATAACTGCAAACACAATAGCTAACTGTCTACATGAACTGATGACATAACAGTATATAATACAAGTTCTCCAACAAGAAAAAATGGTACCCAGGACAGACCTGGGTTCGATTCCCAGCATCTCATATGATCCTCTGAGACTGCCAGGAACAATTTCTGAGCACAGAGTCAGGAGTAACCCTGAATGCTGCAGGGTTTGGCCCCTCGCAAAAAAAATTTAATAGTAGTCTTTACTAGGGTGCTGTATAACACGTAAAAAATTTGTGGATTCTGGATATAATTTTGGAGAATTAAAAAATGTGATTTCTGGTTTGTTGACCAAGTCACTGAAGATAAAATAATAATACTGGGTTTCAAGGATTTGTACTTGAGCTGTTAAGCCTGCGGGATCCTTTACCGTGATGGAAAAGACTCGAAAAATCTTGATTATCAAGACCCTAAGATCCTATTTTGTAAAAATGGAAATTGAGATGTCTCTTAGCTATCAAAATATAGCTGTCAAAAGGAGAAAAAATATCCATCTGAAGCAGAAAAGAAAGTAAAATGTTTCAGGGAGAAGGTGTAAGATTTGATGCAGAATCCTTTATGCAACACTATGCGTCACTATTAAAGAACACCAGGGATTTAAGTCTTGATGTAAATAACAACATATAATCTCCAAGTTTTTAATGATATGCATACTAATCATATGTAAAATATAAATTAAGCATTTTACACTAGTAAAATTTCTGAAGAACTAGAGTTCATCATAGCAGGTGATTAACTTGGTTTACATGTGGTAGGCTAATAATCTATCTCTAGCACCTTATATGGTCTCCTGAGTACAAAAGTAGTATTCCCACAGCAGTAGTGCATTTGCCTTGCATGTGGCTGACCCAAGACAGACCACGGTTCTATCCCCTATGGTCCCATATGGTCCCCCAAGCTAGGAGCAATTTCTGAGTCTATAGCCAGGAGTAACTCCTGAGTGTCACTGGGTGCAACCCAAAAATCAAAAGAAAAATAAACAAAACAAACAAACCAAAAAAGGAAGTATTTCTCTGCACAAAGCCAAGAGCACTACTGAGTATAACCTTCAGAAATAAATATGTTTTGAAAATGAGACACCGGATACCAGGAAGATAGTCCCAAGTGTTGCATGCTTTGAATGCAAGAACCCTACGTTTAGTTCCCAACACTACATGATTCTCCAAGTTCTAACAAGTATAATTTCTGAGCACTGATCCATGTATACCTCCCAAACCAAAATTGAGATTTGAAATTAATCCTGATAAATATTACTACATTTTGGGAAATGTAAATTTTAACAATATATTAAAACAAAATTTAAATTGGAAGCAACAGTACAAGGACAAAATCATTTTATTAAAGCTTCTGGCCATTAGGGAAGTGTCAAAGGACAATACAGTGATGACAGAATTTTCAACATCCAATAGACTGGAATTTTTTATGATCTTCCTTATTATTTCTGCATTATAGTTAATAGAAATGTTTACTTCAAACATTAACAATGATAGCTCACATGAGGTTTTATTGTTTATAAAGTATCTCTTCCCCATTATAGTATATTCAGACAAGTTTGAAAAGTAAATATGATACAAGCACATTAGAACTGGTAGTGTTATTAAGGGAAGTAATAAGCCAGAAATAGTCTGTAAAATTACTCAAATATTATTAAAACCTAACTGGTTTTCTCAAACAAAAAATATGATATGAATAGATATAAGTTAGAAAGGACAATGTCCTAGAACAGTGGTCGGCAACCTTTTTTTTTTTCAATCGAGCCAAATCTTGTCAAAACCATGATTGAAATTTATTTTGAGAGCCACAATTTTTTTTTGTTTTTTATTTGTTTGTTTGTTTTTTGGTTTCTTTTTTCTTTTTTTTTTTTTTAGCAGTGTTCAGGGGTTACTCCTGGCTCTATGTTCAGAAATCGCTCCTGCCAGGCTTAGGGGACCATATGGGATGCCGGGATTGGAACCACCGACCTTCTGCATGAGAGACAAATGCCTTACCTCCATGCTATCTCTCCGGTTCCGAGAGCCACATTTTTAAAACTGAAAATACATAGGATGGTACACTGTTTTTAGTTTCAAAAAGTTTTTACTGAGAATATTCTGCATGCAAGTATCCACATAGGTCAGAAGGATACAAATAACACAACTAATAAAACAAAAACTTTAGAACGATATTATTTATTGATAATGTTAAATTCCATAAAATTTGCCTTACAATGTAGAGAAAATTACATCCTGACAATGACTGACAAAGTTACAAACACTAATGTAAACATTGCCCTTGCATTTCCTTGGATAGTTTGAGTAATTCAGGTATGTATGTTGTTGTTTTTAATTTTAGGCATGATTCCAGGTTCTCCTTGATGAGACAATTTCTCAATTTACTCTTGATAAGATTCATGCTTGAAAATGATTGTTCACATAAATATGTAGACCCAAACAAGGAAAGAACAGCAAACACTAGCTTTTTTAGTTGATTATGAATCAGGAATACTATTCCAGGTGTTAAAAATCAACATATCTTCTTTCTCCAGGTCTTTCAAAGCAGACCACTTGTGCTGTGAACTAAGTTCACATTTGTGTTTCTCCAATCTTTCTAAATTAGCACAAAGACATTCAAATTTTGAGCTCCACAGTTTTTTGTTTTTTAAATCCAGAAATTGCATTTCAAAGTTGCCAATGTGGATATTAAAGGGAGAAAAAATTAATTACGTTACAGTGGCATCCAGAGTTTTTTTTTTTCTAACAAAGGCCAATGTAGCTTTGCTGTTTCTGAAATCCTGAAACTTCTTGAGAAAAGCTTCCCTCATATTTAAAAGTGCTGTTTTAAAATAGGTAATGTCAATATCAGAATTATTTTCTTGGCAATGTTTCAACATGCTGGAAGGTGAATCAAAGTTCCTCTGTCAAAATCTTGAGCAAAAACATAATTAATTTCAAACGAAATAACTTCTAACATCGAAAAAATTGTGTTTCCTTTCCCCTGTAATTTATGATTAAGTTGATTTAGATGTGAAGTAACATCCACCATGAAATGCAGTTTTTGAATCCATTGATTGTTAATTCTGGATAGTGAACACCTTTCTCAAGGAAAAATGCTTTGATTTCTGATAATAAGTAAGCAAAATGTTTTAAAACATTTCCTCTTGAAAACCAAAATGTGCTGAAAATTTGAAACCCTACAATATGGAGATGAAACAGGTAAAAGAGAAAAACCTTTTAACAATCTTTAAAAGCAAGGATAGTGTTCCAGAGAAAAGTAGTGATTTCACTGAAAGGAAAAAAAAATCTAGTATGTGCTGCAAAATACCAAACTAAAATACACACAAAAACAAAAATGGCACTTTGTTAAAGACATATGATATATCATAAAGAAATTATGATAGAGTGCCTGAAACATTTTTAAAATAATTTTTTATTTAAGCATATTTGTTACAAAATTATTCATACTTGAGTTTCAATCATAGAATGTACACCACCCTTCACCAGTGCACTTTCCCCACCACCAATGTCCCTTGTTTCCTTCCCCTTCACCTCCTCTGCCTATGTCAGGGGCAGGCATTTTGCTTTATTCTCTCTATCTCTCTTTTCCTTTATGACACAGAAGTTTGCAAAATTTCCTTTATGACACCGTGGTTTGCAATATTGTTAGTTAAAGGATACCATCATGTCACTTACTCATTTTCAGCATCCAGTTTTTGTCCAGAGTGATATGTTCCAACTATTAATGTCATAACGTACCTTTCTTTATTCTAACTGCACTCACCACTTTTTATGGCAAGCTTCCTATCATGGACTAGTCCTCCTGTCCCTCATCCCTATTTTTCTCTAGATATTATTACCATATTGCCATTTATTATTCTTATATGCCACAAATGATTATTCTGTGTCTACACCTTTCCTTCTGAATCATTTTACTCATTATAATAATCTGATGTGTTGATGTATGTACAGATGATGCACTGTGCATGGCTCAGTTTTTTTGTGTAGTCACAGGAAACAGAAGTTGCACACCTGTACATTGTATCCACACATTTTTGATAGACTGGATTCAAGAAAACTCCCTGCTGAAGTAAACTCTGTGAAAGATGACACAGTAAAGATAATTTGTGAAATTCATAATTGTGATCAAATTCAGACTATTCACCACCCTGGGTGAGCGTATGGATGCCCACTACTAGCATCTTCCCCATGAAGAAGTGAAGTGGCTGTTCAGGGGAAGGGTGCTCTCTCGCCTTGTTGGCAAGAGGGAAGAAATATGGGATGCATACTGGGAACAGGGGCAGAGGGAGGACAGCACTGGTGGTGGGAATGCCCCTCATTCATTGTCACTATGTACCATAAATGATGCAGTGAAAGATTTGTAATGCACTTTGGTCACAATAAAATTTAAAAAAAAGAAGTGATATATATTACAATGGAAAGAGGAAAATAAAAAGAAATTAAGTCTCAAAAAAAATAAAAGTGTAAAGAGCCACATGTGGCTCGCAAGCTGCAGGTGCCGACCACTGTCCTAGAGACTACTAATGCTGATGTTAGTATCAGAATAATCCAGTTTCTTCCCTTCTTTATATTTTAACTTCTGTCTAGGCTTTAGAGCAAATCTTTAAACAATTTGCTAATCATTTGAGATTAGTAAAATAAATGGCTTCTTACATCCCTGTGCAACTGGTTCTAAAATTCTCTGCCTGCTGGCATGATTTAAGAAGCATGTCTGTTATTTCACTGTCACCTTTATAATATTTATAACATGTTCGGTTTTATTTTTAGTCTCTCCACATTTTTTTCATTCCTCCTGAATGTGTTCATTCTAATTTTATTAGGAGTGCCTCATTAGGGGCTCAAGTAAGCAGGTAGGGTGCTTTCCTTGCATGCAGTCTTCCTGCATCTGATCCCTAGCACCACATATGATTCCTCAAGCCCTACCAAAAATGATTCCTAAGCACAAGACTATAATAAGTCATGTTTTATTAGGTGTGGTTAAAATAAAGTACCCTGTATGGGTGTCTGTGGTTCTTGTCTTGTTCTTTCTTTCTTTCTTTCTTTCTTTCTTTCTTTCTTTCTTTCTTTCTTTCTTTCTTTCTTTCTTTCTTTCTTTCTTTCTTTCTTTCTTTCTTTCTTTCTTTCTTTCTTTCTTTCTTTCTTTCTTTCTTTCTTTCTTTCTTTCTTTCTTTCTTTCTTTCTTTCTTTCTTTCTTTCTTTCTTTCTTTCTTTCTTTCTTTCTTTCTTTCTTTCTTTATTTCTTTATTTCATTTCTTTCTTTTTTTTTTGCTTGTTTTTTTATAGTTGCTTGTTTTGGTTTTTGTTCTTTCTTTGCTATTTTTTTCTTTTGTATTTTTGTTGTTACATCTTTGTTGTTTTCTCTCCCCTCTTGTGTTGTTTTGTTACCTTTGCCCCCTTTTTCCCTTTCTTCTTCTAAATTTATATTTATAACACCTAGAAGATTTCTTATAGGTTGTTTTCTTTTTTTCATCTTTCCCTTTTCATTTCTTATACTTCCAACAGGACCACATTACTGAAATCATCTTGCTCAGACTCATAATTTGAAGGGGGAAAATGGACGGTACCAGATCTAGACAGTCATATGAACATTTAGTGGAAATCAAAAATGATCAGACTTGAACACCAAACCCAAAGTCAAGGACAACAGAGTCAATATCCTATGTACAACAAGCTGTTCAAGTGGGGAGCAGTTACACTAGCATCCTGGGGCATAAAGGAGGGAGAAAAGTGATGCATGCTTGGAAAAGTGATGGAGGGAGGGCATCACTGGTGGTGGGAATTCCTCTTATTCATTATCACTATGGACCTTAAATATTACTGTGAAAGATTTTGTAACTCACTTTGGCCACAATAAAAATTTTTAAAATTAAGTACCCTGTTAATAATAAAGTAAAGTGACCATTTGGAATGTAGCCTTGAGCAACTATTCTTGCTTAATTTTTGCTGAGGACTTACCTCTATAATTTCCTAACCTAGAGAATCTACATTCAATATTTTTATTGTCATTAAAATGTCATCATAAAGTTCGATAACAATATTTTCTTTCTTTAGACTCCACTTATAAATTAAAGACTTTGCGTCATGTACCTAACATATATTTTACTTGAGGGCTACTTGAATGCCAGGAGTTGTAGTTCTTTGTATATTACTGACTCTTGCCTGAAGATCATGTACTTTAAAAATACAACTTAAAAAATAAAAAAATAAAAAAATTGATAGCACAGGAGGTAGGACATTTACCTTGGCTGTGGCCAACCTGGGTTCAACCCCCAGAATACTCTAATCTTGCCAGGCAAGATAAGATCCCCTGAGCTTGCCAGAAGTGATATCTGAGTGCTGGCTTGGAAGTAACCCCTGAATACAACTGCCTGTGGCCCAAAAGTCAAAAAAAATTTTTTAATTAAAAAAATAGGGCCCGGAGAGATAGCACAGAGGTGTTTGCCTTGCAAGCAGCCAATCCAGGACCAAAGGTGGTTGGTTCGAATCCCGGTGTCCCATATGGTCCCCTGTGCCTGCCAGGAGCTATTTCTGAGCAGACAGCCAGGAGTAACCCCTGAGCACCGCTGGGTGTGGCCCAAAAATAAAAATAAATAAATACATACATAAATACATAAATAAATAATAAAAAGATGGGCTGGGGTCGGTAAGTTGGTGCTAGTGGTAAGGTGTCTGCCTTGCAATCGCTAGCCAAAGAAGGACTGTGGTTTGATCCCCCGGCGTCCCATATGGTCCCCCCCAAGCCAGAAGCAATTTCTTAGCACTAGCCAGGAGTAACCCCTGAGCATCAAATGGGTGTAGCCCGAAAAACCAATAAATAAATAAATAAATAAATAAATAAATAAATAAATAAATAAATAAATAAAACATGGGACTAGAGCGGTGGAGCAAGTGATAGGGCATTTGTCTTGCACACAGTAACCTAGGACGGACCGTGGTTTGATCCCCTGATGTCCCATATGGTCCCCCAAGCCAGGAGCAATTTCTGAGCACATAGCCAGGAGTAACCCCTGAGCATCACCGGGTGTGGTCCCAAAACCAAAAAACCAAAATCAAAAACAAAAAACAAAACTCAACATTTACTGCATAAAAAAATGGGAAGAAGAAATGAACACATTTCCTCAAAGAAGAAATACATATGGCCAAAAGGCACATGAAAAATGTTTCACATCACTAATCACCAGGAAGATACTAATCAAAACAACAACGAGGTGCCATCTCACTCCACAGAGACTGGCACACATCACAAAGAACAAGAACTATAAGTGCTTGCATGGAAGTGGGAAGAAAGGGACTCTTATTTACTGGTGGTAGAAATGCCAGCTAGTCCAGTCTTTTCAGGAAAACAATATAGCTATTCCTTTAAAAAGAAAACCTGGAAATTAAGCTCCCATATGATCCAGCTATACAACTTCTAGGGATATACCTTAGGAGCACAAAAAACACAATATAAAAATGTCTTCTGCACTTCTATACTAATTGCAGTACTATTTACAATAGCCAGAACATGGATGGAAAAAAAATACAGGTGCCCAATAACAGATGAGTGGCTAAAAAAAACTGTGGTGCATATACATAATGGAATACTATACACCTGTTAGAAAAATGAATTTATGAAATTTGCTGATACATGAATGGATATACTATTATGCTGAATGAAATATGTCAGAGGGAGAGAGATAGATACAGAATAGTCTCACTCATCTTTAGGACTTAAGAAAAATAAAAGACAACATGGTATAATACCAGAGACAATAGAGATGAGGCCCATGATATGAAGCTTACAAGAAAGAGTGGTCAGCACAGTTAGAGAAACAACTGCATAACTGCACTACCAACTACTATGGCAGTGATAGTCAGAGAGAGAAATAGAATGCCTGTCCTGAAGACACATAGGAGGTAGGGAAAAAGGAAAATAGGAAAATTACACTGGTGAAGGGTCATGTACATTCAATGACAGAAACACAACTATGGACATTTTGATAACCAAGGTGCTTAAATAAATTATCTAAAAAGTTTATCTCCAACAGAATAGCATAACTTGAATCATTCAGCCTCATCAATTGAGGGGGGAAAATAATGATACCAGGACCAGTCATATGAACATGTAGTGAAAATAAAAAAATGACCAGACTGGAACACCAAACCCAAAGTCAATGACAACAGAATAGATACCCAATCTATAACAAGCTGTATAGTGGAGACCAGTTACACTAGTGTTCTGGAGGGGGGGGGGTAAAGGAGGGAGATATGGGAGACATGCTGGGAACAGGAGTGGAGGGAGGACAACATGGGTGGTGGGAATGCCTTTCATTCATTGTCACTATGTACAGTAAATAATTCTGTGTAATACACTTCAGTCACAATAAACTTTTTTAAAAAATTATCTAAAAAGTAAAAAATAAACAAAACCTTTATAATACAAACGTTTTTTCTTATTAATATCTTTATTTAAACACTTTGATTACGAATATGACTGTAGTTGGGTTTCTGTCATGTAAAGAACACCGCCCTTCACCAGTGCAACATTCCCATCACCAATGTCCCAAATCTCCCTCCTCCTCACCCTACGCCCCACCTATACTCTAGACAGGCTTTCTATTTCCCTGATTCATTCACTTTGTTATGATAGTTCTCAATGTAGTTATTTCTCTAACTACACTCATATTGGACGTCTCTCAAATGTTTGCTGCATGTAACCTGAATATAATTGGACATTATTCTTAAAGAAACAGCTTGTTATCAGGCCTAGCACTTTAGGTTACACCCACATCTTCCATACAGACTGTGCATTCAATCTATAACTTTTACAGCATCTGTCAATCATTCCCCAAAATGTCTCCAGTTTACAAATAAGAAAAGCAGACAGAGTTAGGTTATAGTAATCACCCTACAATAACATGACTAGTGAGCATAAGAACCTAAATTTCTTGTTTTGTGCTTTTCCTCTCAAATCACTATTCTGACTGTGATTCCCAAATAGAAAGAGGGTGTTACCAGAGGATACATTGTTTAGAAAAACAAAACAAAACAAAATACTTGGTTCCCCCTAATTCGTAGTTTCTCCATCAACTTCTTCCTAATCATTCAATCATGAAAATTGCTTCTTTTGCTTAGATTTAATTCCAGTGCCTCCTAAAGCTCATTTACTTTTAATTCTTCAAAAAGAATTTATTGAGCACTTACAGGTATTTAATAAGAAGAGAATATGTATTACATTCCTATTAAGATATTTCCTCAGAAAATGTCTATTTTTAGTACTACTCCTACCTCCTATTCTCCTTATGAAGTTACAGGTAAATTTAATAACCTCGTTCCAGATCATTTAAGCAGCATGCCTAGCTTCTGAGTACAAGGCCAGTAATTGAAACCTGATCTCTTAAATTCCTGGAAGCAGGCATTCCACCTCACCCAGCTGTCTCTCTAGCACATTGCTACCATCTGGCACCACTTTAGGGTTTTTCAGGAAAGAATGGCCCTAGGCTGCAAGGGAAAATTCAGCTTGGAAAACAGAGGCCTTGCAAATAAGGGGTTTATTTCGTACTAAGAAAAGGATCAGTTGGGTTTTTTGAAAATTGAGGGGAACTATCTCAAGAACCTTTGATTCTATACTGGATGTTGTTTGCTTTTATCTTTATTCTGTGCATGGTTAATAATATACTATATTGAGAATTGGGTACATTAACAATTTCAGATACTTTTCTGTCATTGCTATTTCCTTTGCATCTCTTGTCCTGATTACTCAAACATAAGCCCACAAAAAGCCTCTATCAGAGCAATAATGTGAGAGAGAATTTTTTCTTTCCATTTTAGCTGTATAAAGACAAAGAAATAGACTCTTACATCTCTGTATCTTCAAATCTTGAAATGTAGCATGATATAATGTACATGTGAATAAAGTAAATTTCTATAACTTAATGACTTTCTCTTAAAATTAAATAAGACAGAAATTTTAAGATAGCAATGGCAATAGGAAGTCAATAAATACATATTAGGTTTAATCTGAAAGAGCTCTTTTATATCTTTTTATCCAAATATAAACCAAATCTTTACAGCTTTATAAAATCTAGTTATAATAATTTATTGCTTTAATAGTGATGTCTAAAATAATGATATGTGGTTGTTTTATTGCCCTAATATTGATATAGTATTCAGCTTGAGATAGCAAATCTTTGTTGTCACCAGAATTAACCTCAGGTCTTAAAGATTTGTTCCTTTTACATAATTAGACACTGAAGTATGGGCATTGTCTTGGACAGTTATTTTTTTTCACTTTAAACCAAATTAGGAACTAAGACCTGAGGCTGGTAACCTATATTTCAATTATTAAAAGTAATTGGTCTTAGATCTCTTTTCAGATTCAATATCTTTTCCATTAGAACATATACCTGACTTTGAAAATTTGGTGTACTAATGCTATTCAATGCTAATAATTTTTGTCAGGTATTATAATAACTTATCTTTAAACTTATGCCTTAAATGTTTTTATGTTCTACTATATTATCTGTATTAGACACTATATATTAAGTACGACATATATAAAATATATATTTTGAATATTCCTCATATATATGTAGATATGCATATATGTATGTATATATGTATATATATGGAAACTAAGGCCCAGAGGAACTAAATGATCTGAATAGGCTTATACCAATAAAAATCAAGCTTTTAAATTAATGTTTATGATCGTACCTGCTGCCTCTTGCCTAAACCTTCCTCTATTAAACTTTGCCTTTTTGTTTTGTTTTTGTTTTGGAATCACAACTAGCAGAGATAAGAGGTTACTCATAGTTCTGCACTCAGGAATAATGCCTGGTGGGCAAGGGGAACCATATAGGATCTCTGCTTTCAAACCTGGCTCGGTTGTGTGCAAGGCAAGCAAACTCCCTACCCACTGTACTATCACTCTGGTCCCAAACTTTGCCTTTCTAAGGTAGTCAAAAGTTTTGAAAATAGCAAAAATAAATTAATAAGATCATATGTTCTTTGTTTACATATATTAATGTCACCCTGAAATTCCTGCTAAATGAAAATAGAGCATTTATTTTGCATGTATATTATACATATATTTTTCTTGAAGAAATAAGAAACATTTGTGATTAAATAGTATTTCACTATTAAAGGAATCATTGTATTCATTAAAAAAATGTGTATTTATTTTTACTTGAGCAGTCCTAAAAGAAAATACATAGTGTCATTAGAAATTTACATGTCTTTATATAAAAATAAACTGGTCTTTAGTAGGAAGCATGTCACTTGGGGTGATGGGTGAAATATGTCAGGGAAGGGAATATAATAGTAGATGAAAGATGCTTTCAACATGGAGGAGAAAGAACTGAAAGGCAGTTTTATGCATGAAACTTTATAGCAATAGTACTATGCAATACAGTACATAAACTTTTTTATTTTTATTTTTTTTTTGCAAAATAACCAATAAAAGCACCACTTGTTGAGGCAGGCTGGTGAGTAGGAGGAAAACTGGGGGGTGAAGGTTGGGAAGCACTGGTGGAGGGAACTGTGATCCATGTTGAAATACCATGTGTCTGAAAACATGAATACCTTTCTAATTCATGGTGACTAAAGTTTTAAAAATACATTGTGCAAAAATTTTTAATTAAAGTATAAAATACCATTATAGTAATGACAAGGAATTAAATGTCATAAAATTATATTTGTAAATTATGGGTTAAGAAAGGTAAATTTCTCACAGACTTAAAATGACATATGCTCATATAGTTTTACATAGAAATTATACAGTGGTCCTCAAACTATGGCCCGCAGGTCACTTTGTTCCTGTTTTGTTTCTTCACTTCAAAATAAGATATATGCAGTGTGCATAGGAATTTGCTTATAGTTTTAGTTTTTACTACAGTATGGCCCTCCAATGGTCTGAGGGACAGTGAACTGGCCCCTGTTTAAAAAGTTTGATGAGCACTGAATTGGAGGCGTCAGTATTTTTAAATTATTTTTCTCAAGTTTACTAAAATCAGGTGTTCAATTCATCATTAACCCATTTTAGCTAACCACTATATTTTAATATTTTTCTATTATGTATTAATTATTCCATGTATTTAACAAGAATGCATTTAAAAGTTTTCTAGTCTAAGTTGGAGATAAGAAGTCAACTAGGTATTTTGAAACAGTCACTTTTTCTAAGCTTGTCTCTTCTATAGTTAGGTGCACTTTACAAGCCTCCCCATAAGATAAAACATTTTATATAGCAACTAAATTCTTATTTACATGAAAAAAATAAATGACAGGGGTTGACACCTATAAAATTACTGAAAGTAGATTGTAATTTTAGACAATAATAACTCATTTTCCAACATGCTACTGATTGGGATAAAATGAACTATTTTTTTTCTGTTGTGAGTTGTGTCAAAATTTTATGTTCACAAATATTACAAACCAAGTAAAATATAAAAGGATATAAATAAATATAAGAAAATACCACATTTCTATGACAAAAATCTTTTATGAATAAATCTAACTTTTTAATTTACCAAGTCTCTCTGGCAGAAAGATTTTCACCTGGTATCAGGCACCAGTCTTGGGAAGGTGGCCAGATAGAATGGAGTATGTCTTTAAGCTAAGGATCATTGATCAGTGTGGTTGATAAAAAAATTTTTTTAAACAAACATATACCTCCTTCCCACCCATTTTAAGAAATAGGTATCAAGGTCAGAAGGGTCAGAGAGTGCAAAGGTTAAGGCTCTTGTCTTACATGCAACACACCCAGGTTTGATCCTAGACCTCACAAGATCCCTAAGCTTCACAAAGAGTGACCTTAAAGTCAGATCCATTTGTAGGTCCTAAACAGTGTCGGGTATAGCTTTCCGGAAGAGAAATCAGTTGAGTTTTTTTGCCAACTGTATACACCAAGCTTTGAACAGCTTCTGAGAATGGCAACCCAACCAACGTGGCATGAAGAAAAAGCTAAGCAGCTTTATCTTATTCTCAAAGGGAAGCCCCAGCCTCACTGCTTAAACTCTCGTTTTTCTCATTATTATGATAACTGAGTATGTCTAAATTAGAAACTGCAGTTCTCATTGAGATTTTTAATATGGCTTTGATGAGAAACAAAGCAGAAAGGACTGTGGAACTGAGAGTCACTAAGGTGTTGATACCTCCACCCAGTGCTATATTGACCTCTATAATCTCAATAGAAAAGGTAGGTAGTGAAAAAAAACTAAAAAACAGTGAAATTGAATTTCCTAAGAATTTCAGGAAAAAAAAAGAATTTCAAGAATGAACAAATCTTAGTCTTCATAGTCCCACTGTGCAGGCATTTAACCTTCTCAGATATGTTTAAACATATGTCATATCAAACAATGTCTTCCCTTATTCTGGAATAAAACTGAAAAGACTCCTACTAACTTTCAGGATCATCAAGAAAAATCGAGTTAAGATAAAAGCAGAGGTTTAGTTTAGGCTGTATTTCCTTTTCTCCCTTACTGAATTTGCTCAATTTGTTGATTATTACAGTAACATGTGCATCATAGATTTATTAAGAAACTTTCACTTTTCTCTGTTTTTTCTCTTGCTTTAGAAGCTGGAATTATAAGTGAATAGTAAGATTCTCTTCCTTAATTATAACCTAAAATTATAACCTATATTATATCACCTAAATTATAACCTAGAAAATCCCTAAATCTACTTTTCCATGAAAATTGAAACTTGGTCTATTTCTTTGTTTAACACCTCTTTTAAAATTCTTGAGTCTTAAATTTTACATAACCATTCTCCAGATCATATAATGAATATTATAATAGGGACAGAAACACCTTGGATATTGATTGCATCTTCAATTGCTCAAACTCAATAAGGCATAGCAACATCTATATCAGAACAATCATCATCTATTACTTTATTATTTTCTTTGTCTCTGAGTCACACTGGCAGTGATCAGGGATCACCCTTGGCAGGGCTCTGTAGAACATATGTTGTGCTGAATTGCTTATGGTCAAGGCAAGTGCCTTACTCAATGTAATGTCTCCTAAAACTCCCCCATAGTAATTAAATTACAAATAAAATATTCATTGATTATCTAAAATTTAAGTTAAGAAAATATTATGTTCAATTATCAATCCTACTTTATCCATACATTAAGTGATAATTTACTAAAATTCTACTTCATGTTAGGAAAAATATGCCAGTAAATGATTAATTTTCAAAAAAGCCATGAATAAAATCAATACTTACTCAATAAAGTATTTTTATAGGTAAATAGAGCTGATATTCCAATATTGCATTTTAGTGATACTTTATTGCAAAGCACTTAATGTTATTCTTTATTCTTAACTTTCTCTTTAACTTATGTCAACTTTACTTTATTCATATCTATCTTTATTTTTATCTTTATATACACATATACAAACAGTGGTACTAGGAATTAAACCCAGAGCTTCCCATGTACTATTAATACTGGGATTTTTGGGTTTGCTTGCTTTGCTTTGGTGCCACATATGGAAATGCTGAAGAGTTAGTACTCTTGGCTCTGTGTTCAGCAAACACTTCTGGCAGGCTTAGGGTACCATATAGGTGTCAGGGATTGAGCCTGCATTTGTTGAATACAAGGTAATAGTCATGCCTATTGTATTGGGCACTAATATCAGTTTAAAAAGAAACACTGAGGCCAGTGAGGTGGGGCTAGATGTAAGGTGTCTGCCTTGCAAGCGCTAGCCAAGGAAGGACCACGGTTCGATCCCTCAGCGTCCCATATGGTCCCCCCAAGCCAGGGGCAATTTCTGAGCGCTTAGCCAGGAGTAACCCCTGATCATCAAACAGGTGTGCCCCCCTCAAAAGAAAAAGAAATACTGAAGCCATCATATAATAGCAATAGTTGTCTTGTTAATTAACATAAATATTTTATGATTAAAAGACAGCAAAACTGTAATGAACTTAAAGGGTAATTTCTATGATTGGCTTCCACAATGAAAAATCTACTTGACCAGGAAGAAATTATTCCATTTTGTAATTATTTGTAAGTAAATTTCTCAACTAATTATTCCATATAAAAACTATAGAAATTTGATATTCTTATAATTAGGCATTTCATAGTTTAAACAAGTTTTTTTCTTGGTGCCATCAAAGTGAATAGTAATACTTGAGTTTTGGCAAGTTCTTGGGCTTCCTTAATCTGTTACTTAATTTGTAGAACAGTAAATATTTGTTATTGAGTTGTATTTAAAGTTAAATTAAAAAATTACATGGCATACTGTATGTAAAAAGTAAAATGCATAAGAAAGATTCCAAGTTATTTTATTAATTTATCTTGAAAATCAATCCAGGTATTTCTTCTTTAATTTTTAGATACTTCATGCAAAGGGAGATATTGTGAAATATGTGGCTAAATAATTAGCAATGACAGCAAAACTTGTTCTATGTAGATTTAAAATGACCTGCATTTTAAGTGCTAGTTTTCAAAAGGAAATTCTCTAATAATAGAAATTCTAGAAATAGATATAATTAGGAACAGAGGTAGAACAGGAGTCAAGGGACTTAGATTCTACTCGTGATTTTATAATAACTATCTATGATTTTAGGTAACTTAATTGTTTAAAGATATAATTATTTGGGGCCAGCAAGATAACATGGAGGTAAGGCGTTTGCCTTCCATGCAGAAGAACGGTGGTTTGAATCTTGGCATCCCATATGGTCCTCCATGCCTGCCAGGGACGATTTCTGAGCATAGAGCCAGGAAAAACCCCTGAGTGCTGCCGGGTGTGACCCCAAAAGCAAAAATAAATAAATAAATAAAATCTCTTTAAAAAATATAATTACTTTATTTGTGACACAAGAAATAGGCAAACCAGGTCTTAGATTTTATCAGAATTTGGAAATGTGGACAATTTTAAAAACAAAAAGACGCTTCAAATTAAAAAAGATAGCGTGAAACTAATAAAATGCCTTAAAGGGGGCCAGAGTGGTGGCACAAGGTATAAGGCGTCTGCCTTGTGCACACTAGCCTAGGAAGGCTCATGGTTCGATCCCCTGGAGTCCCATATGGTCCTTCAAGCCAGGAGTGATTTCTGAGCACATAGCCAGGAGTAACTCCTGAGCATCACTGGGTGTGGCCCAAAAAACAACGCCTCCCCCCAAAAAAAAGGAAAAAAAAAAAAGGAAAGAAAAGAAAAATGGCTTAAATGAATAAGGCTCTTGCTTTGCATGTAGAAAACAAGTTTCTAATCCCCAGAACTTATCAAAACCCTTAAATACCTTTACACTTCTGGGTGTGGCCTCAAAAATAAACCACAACTACATTAATAACTAAATAAAAATGACATGGGGGGGCAGAGCAGTAGCATGATGAGTAAGGTATTTGTCTTGCACTTGGCCAAACCAGATTTGATCCCCCATCCCATATGGTTGCCCTAGCCTGCAAAGAGTAATTTTGAGCACAGAGCTAGGAGTTACCCCTAAGTAACACCAGGTGCTGAACAAAATACCAAAAAAAAAAAAAAAAGAAGACATAATGCTTGAAAAAATATTCTATGCTAAACATATACTGAAAGGAAGTCAACTGTAATATTTAATCCATTCCAATAATATAAAGTATAAAACAGTGCTTCAGATTCTTTTCTGTGTGACTAGTGAGTTTAGATAATCCAGTCACCATAGTTTGTTCATGGATTTTATTCCTTTTTAAACTTTATGATTTTATTATTCTTTTCCCTCTACTTTTACTTAGTCTCCATAGGACACTCTTAGTTTCTTATAGGTGCTATTTCCAAGTTTGATTTGGTATTATTCCCAGAGGTGCTCAGTGATTATTCCTGGATCACTGCTGGCTTAGGGGATCATATCAGGTGCCTGGGATCAAACCTGTGTCAGCTACATGCAAGGAAATGTTCTTGTAAGTAGACAGTTACCATGTTTTCTACACACATTTTTTTTATTTCCCATTAAAGTACTAAATACATTCTCCTGGGGGAAAAACATGTAGACTAAAATAAAAAGATACCCTATTGAATGGGATAAAGTATTTTTACACAGTACATCAGATAAAGAGGTAATATATAACACAAATCAAAATCTCCAAATTCAAGAAGAACAACATCAAGAATAAAACAAAAATTAGGAAGAGGAGAATAGACTCCTTCCCAAAGAAACCTTATGGGAGTTAGAGGCAGATAAATAAGTGCTCAATATCATTTATTATCAGGAAAATATAAATCAAAGTAACAATAAGTTATACTCTCAGACCCTTAAAAATGGCATATATCAAAAGACCAGAAACAACGAGTGTTGGTAGGGAAGTAGTGAAAAGGAAAGCCTCATTCTCTGTTGGGAATGTCATAATTAATTCAGCTTCCATGAGAAAAAGTATGGTACTTTTTTTTTAGAAAATTTTAGAATGAGCTTCCATATGACCTAGCAATTTCACTTTTGGCATCTACTCTGTAAACATAAAAATACTAACTTGTAAAGATACATGCACACCTATGTTTATCATAGTGCTTGGCCAAGATATGAAAACAACCTCCAAGAGTCTAAAGACAGAGGAATAGATAAAAAGTTGTGATATATACACACAATTGAATAATACTCAGCTTTAAAAAAACAAAACATGAAAGCAACAAGAACGAAGCTGGAGGGCACCACAGTAAGTGAAATAGGTCAGAGCACAAAAGACAAGTACTGAATGATCTCATTCATTTGTAAAATGTGGAGAGAGAAAACAAAACAATAGACCCTTTGGTTTTAGATGATAAAACTAATCACTAAAAAGAAGGTAATGAGGTAAAGTGATGGAAATGCATTAAATTTGTTTATCAAGATCATAAATATTAGCATTATTGTAACCCTATTACCTAAATTATAATTTAAAAGTAAGCTATCATCATTATTATTTTGTTGGTAGTGCTCAAGGACTGGCTCAGAACTCAGGATCATTCCTGGAGGACTCTTAGGACTGTATGGCATGTAGAGGGTCAAAACCAGGACTGTGGGCAAGGCTGTAAGCAAGGCAAACTGTAAGCAAAGCAAGCACCTTACCCACCTTACCCACTGTCTCTTCAGTGTAAGAAAGTAAATTGTTGTTGTTGTTGTTGTTTTGGGTCACACTCAGCTGTGTTCATGGGGTTACTCCTGGCTCTCTGCTCAGAAATTGCTCCTGGTAGGCCCTGGGGAACATATGGGATGTTGGGTATCGAACCCGGGTCCCTCTGTAAGATGCAAGCCTTACCGCTGTGCTATCACTCTGGGCCCCAAGTAGATTATTTTTAATAGGGAAAAAAAGATATTTTTTTAGCTCCACTATATAGCTCTATGATGTAGCTCAATTTCAATTTAATCCATGTCAGACTTAAATTAGTATTCTATCATGAAGATAAAACTCATTTAACCAAGGTTCGTTGGCAAATAGAGACAGACTTTATCCCACATCTTAGAGTCCCAATGAGAATCTTCTAAGAACATGCCTGCAGATACTTTGAAGTTGGGGAAATTAAGGCAGAAGCATATCTCCTTATACACATCATCATTCAACTAAGAAATACTTTAAGCATGTGTGAAGTGGAGTTGAATCATGGTAATAATATTGCAAAGCAAAATGGCCAATGACTGAAATTCTAGCTACTTGATTTAATAGTCCTGAGTTCCCAGAAAGATCTTTAGTTCTCTGATGTATTATTTTGCTGATTAAAAAAGAGTGAAGGTGATAAGTATGTTTTGAGGCACTACTTTTATAAAATGAAAACCTTCTAGGTATTCTGGGTAGCTTCAGCATTAGAGAAGCATGATATTTTTTTCATTGTCTTAGGTTTTTATTGCTATAGGGATAGATATACAAGACTACTTTCTGTACAATAACTGGAGAATAATGATATTTTAATACAACAGATTTCAAGTTCTACTAAAGGCATTAACCAATTTGAATTTTATACTTAGAAATGACTTTATTCCAGTATTTTATTAATAGATGCTAACACTACAAGGTAAATAACTAGACATTGTGTCCAGGAATAAAATAAAACTCTCTGTTTCTCTGTTATCATCCTAGAACAGAGAAGTTAAAAACAGGTCTTTGTTTGAGAAAAGACACCCTGGTTAGTTCAATTTATCATTTCTCAACAAAAACTAAACATGCTTTTCTTCCTTCTGAGACATGCCCACAAATTTTTAATTGTATCAAATTACAAGATTTCTTTTTAGAATAGGGAATCACTGATAAATACTGTCATGATTTGTTTATTTATTTATTGAGCCCCAAATAAATAAACAAAAATTTCTTGAACTGATTAAGATTAAATGTATTTCACACCCTCATATCAGATGCCTATGCATCTGCATGTTAGTTTAAATTGATTCATTGTAGAAACATATTAATGACATATTTTACTATGGAATTCAAACAAAAAGACTATTGGAAACCAAAACAGGGAAAATGGCTTAAAAATATGCTAGGAACAGGGGTGGAAGGAGGACAACAAACCAAAACAGGGAAAAATGGCTTAAAAACATGCTGGGAATAAGGGTGGAGGGAGGACAACACTGGTGATGGGAAAGCCCCTCATTCATTACTACTATGTGTCTTAAATATTACTGTGAAAATTTGCAATTCACTTTGCCCACAAGAAAAACAAGAAAAAAAGAAACCTTATTAATGAACTATCATTAAAAAGGCAATCATTTTAAAAGTTTTATAGTTCGTGACATACATTATTGGATCATTTTGCTATAAAATATAAGAACTATAGAGAAATATAGAAAGTTTTGTTTTCTCTTACCAGAATAACAATGTGAAGTTTAAATTGCCACATTTCTGCAGTACTTGTATCAAAATAGTACTTATAGATTGACACCCCCCCATGTTCTAAAAGTCATAGAAAGAGAACTTGCTCAAAATTCTCCAAACCCTGCTAACAAGGATGTGCTAAGTTTACCAACACTATTAAGAGTATCAATGGGCAAATTATTTTAATTAAAATGAAGCCCAAGAATATTCCTAAGTCTCAGCGAGAGTGAATAAAGGGCGTTCCACAAATGTCAAGACCAAGTGATCTGTAATTAGGAAATTCTTATTCCTTGGTTCCATCACTGTTATCCTGTTTACAGGGTCAAATGATTCAATATGGTTTTTTGTTGCTTGTTTGGTTTTGTTGTTGTTGTTGTTATTGGTTTGTGTGTGTTTCTTTATCAAGAAAATCCTGAAAGTTTTTAAATCCTGAAAGCTACTCTAGAAGGTATTAATTGTATTAAGGTAGTGCCAAGAAAATATTTATTCTTTTTTTTTGAAAATATTTATTCTTTTCTATTTAAATTGAACTCAGTTATTCAGAACTAAATATTATTCTGGAAACCAGGAACATATGGAAATTAATGAAGTAGCCAGAAATATCCCTTTTATTCTGACTAAAGAAAGAGTAAGAGGGGTTTGGTGCTAAAAAGAAAAAAAAAAAGAAAAGAAAGAGTAAGAGATATAAAACTGGTATTCTACCTCCTAATATGTTTGTGGTGTTTGTTTTTGTTGATTTTTTGAAGAAACTGAGGCCAGAGTGGTAGCACAGCAGGTAGGGTGATTTTGGGCTCAGTCCTTGGCATCTTATATGGTCCCCAGAGCACTGCTAGGAGTAATTTCTGAGCAGAGGTATGAAGAACCCCTAGCACCATCCTGTGGCCCTCAAATCAAACCAACCAAACAAACGAACAAAAATAAGAAACTTCAAACTATTTGAATGTATAACCTTATAAAAATACCCTTCCTTTTAGGTCAGCCACAACTCTTCTACTTCTATAAATTAAACAGGAGACTATTTAATAAGATTAATATAATTAACATGTAGATCAGAATTTATAGTATTTAAATATATTTTCCATGTATTAAGAAGATGAGATTAAAAGAGAGATGAGCACTCTTGTTTTGCACATTAAAAACCCCAGGTTTGATCACTGGCAATGAATGTTCCACCAGCAATATTCAGAATGGCTCCCATAAAAAGAATTTAGGTTTTTTTTGGTATAATTGACACTTTACTATTCACTTGTATTGTGTATTGATTTTACTTGAACTTAAGTCATTTATAATGAGCACAACATTTATGTTTCTGAGCCCAGGTAGGACAATTTAAATGTTTTGTACACTGGATAAGTGTTTGACAAAAAACTTTATCACATGCAATATAAAATTATTACGCTTAAAAGACCTTTTACTAATTCTCGTCATTCCTCTTACTAAAATGGTTTTAAACTTAAAAGGCAAAAGAAACATTTTCTTCCATAAAACATTTCTTATTATTTTCACTTCTGTTCAACTTGGTAAGGTCTAAATATGCTTGATAGTGTCTTTCACAAGCCAATCTTTCTTCAATTCAAGAAATGAAAATTGAACTTTAAACTTATAAAGTGATATCTTTGTTGGAAACTGGGCTTTCTAAGAATCAAATTATTTTGACATAATAATATACTATACTAATATATATTATTAATATACTAATATCTGTCAACTCTAAGTCCCTTTATCAGCAAACACTTGACAGCACAAACCAAAAGAATGAATTCTAGAAACTGACAATGTTTATTTAACATCGAGTTTTGTGGAAATCAAGGGCAATTTTACTTGATTTTAGAAGTTGGAGAGCTAGATGCTAAATAAAAAGTTAGTGTGGAGAGTATATATTGTCTACCAAATCTGAGTGTGTGGTTTGCTTTTAGGAAAAATTATCTTCTTAGTCAAATATGCTCTTACTGTAGTCTATATCTTCCAATCTTTGTCAGTGAGAAATAACGAGAAGTAATTTTGCCTATGTGAATACTCTTTCAACAAGATGAAAGAAACAGTCCAAAAGCCTCCAATCTGAGTTAACAATGGCTTCTAAACTCTTGTAAACTTGGACAAGATCCTTAACTTTTATGAGTTACAATTCAGTCTTCTTTGATGCATAGATAATAATGGGTTCTTTCTTTATCAAGAGTCTTTGAAGAGTGGACAAGATGACTCATGTAAAGCATTTTGATTTATTCTCTTTATTTTGACTGTTTTATCAAAGAAAGTCATACATCATTGTTGTACAAACTGCACAATATACTGAGAGATATTTTTTCCTACCTATTTAGAAGCACTAAGATAAAAAGGAACATGGAACCCAAGTCACTTCTAGAAATTGGGGGAAAAGTGACTTCTGGACAATGAAAATTTCTCCCAGATAAATAGTATTAGGACTTGATTCCTGGATCAAGTGTAGAAGTAAAATTTTTAAAAACCTATTCAGGTCAAGGACACTACTTTAGTTGAAAGATGCTAATCAAACATTCTGTATGCCTATTTGAGGTGAGATTGATTCTTTGTGTCTTACATAATTTATTCTCCTATTTTAATAACTGTAGTTATATTTTCTATTATATATGAAAGTTATATATTTATTTTTTACAGTATACTTCCTACTTTATCTGAAAAATAAGAGAAGTCAGTGGCTTGGTTTGAGTTACATAGTAATTCTAATACATAGTAATTACATAGTAATACACATTCTATATAGGATATGCCATTGATAATATTTGAGCCAGGCTAAGACCCAGGATTTCCTCAACAAATCATGCTGATATTTCCCTCTCATAAATCTATCTAACTTAACATTAGCCTCCTCTGGTATCAGTGAGAACTGTTTTTCCTTTAATACTTTTAGAAAATTTATTCATATCTTATAATTATCATAAAGAGTAATTTATATTATAACACATCATATTCTATTCTGTTACGTTATATTATAGTTTGCTCCTGGGAATCAAACTCAAGGTCTAATACATGCAGGTAAGGCATTCAATCCCCAGCACCACATATGATTATTCTAAGTTCCACCAGAAGTGAGTCCTTAACACAGAGCCAGAAGTAAACCCTGAGCTAGAAGTAAACAGGAAATGGTCTCCCCAAACAACAAATATATTCAAGGTATATAGGTTCAACCACTGAGTCTCTGAGCTACATCTCTGGCCTTGAATAACAATTTAAAGGATTCTGCCCTCATTAAAGAGAGACAAAGTTTAAATTGACTTTACACCCAGCATTCGCTTTTTCCTGAAAATACGGTCCTTTTTACTTTTTTTTGTTGTTGTAACTTAAATATTGTTTGAAATAAATGTGAAGGGTTGAAATAATGTGCTTCGGGCCAATATTTGGTGGTATAAAATTCACTTATCTATCATTCATTCATTTTACTTACCAGTGCTTTAGAAAACTATGTAAAAAGCAGGGTGTCATTACTTTAAAGTATTTTACTGCTATATTAATTCATGCTCTGTGCATTCACCCTCCAAATGATATGCAAAGCTCATTTTCCCCAACTTCAAAATGAGTCATTCCAAAGAACTCAGTAGTGCACCCTGTCAACCCCTTAAATAATTGTATACTAATGTCTTCTTCCATTTTCTTGATGTTCTTTAGTGTTTTATCATGCATTTAAGTTTCAGGAAGATAATTACCAACACAAATTTGTGGCTTTCCTTCTCAAGTCTGTTGCCCCTAAGACACAATGCCATACATTTTCATTCTAAATCCAAGAATAGTCTTCAGATAATTGTTCTATGCATCACCCTGTGAAGAAGTTTGTAGACTGTGCCTAAATAGATCAAAGTAAATATATTATAACTTGGGGCTACCTAGCACTCCTGAGAAAGAAGTAAGATATGTGACATGTTTGCTCCTGAAGATACACTTTAAAATGCATTATGAGGCTTATTGAAGAGACATCAAATGCATGTATTGAGTTTTTTCTTCACTTTTTTGGGGAGAAACGAGGTGTTGGGCTACACAGTATTTACTCCTGGCTCTGTGCATAGGAATCCCTCATGGTGGGGTTCAGGGGAATACAAAGGGTTTCAGGGATCAACCATAGGTCAGCTCATACAAAAAAAGAGCCTTGTCCATTATACTATCTCTCAAGCCACCCATAAATATGTTTTAAAGGCACATGCTTTATTCATGGGTTTGTATTCCATTTCATGAGTGTATTTTTTCTTGAATTCATAGAGCTGCAATTCATATATAAGCAACTTTAGCTGACCCCAGGATAATTTAGCCTGAAGGTTGAATCCAATAATGAACCCAATTATAAACAGAGATTTCCTCTGGATTTAACTTGAAGGCCAGTAGGACAATTTTTATTCCTAAATCCTCTTCATCATGGAAATATTCTGATATTCACATTCTTCATAATTAATATTTTTGTCTTTCAACAAAATTATCTAAACCATAACATCCAAATCCAGTGTGAAAAAAAGGAAAGCAAAATAAGTTAATGAATGAGTTACTTTAAAGAAACAGACCTGTTTTTCTTATTATCTATGGGTACAGTATAAAAGAGGCACCACCATTTCTCTGACACTTATGCAAGTCACATACATCTTAAAATTGAAATCATTTACAAAATTGGTGACAACTAGGAGATATTTATTTACACAGCTAATATCCACAGGAATAATCCAACAGTGTTCCTTTCCCCAAGTTTTGAGGCAATATCTAACTGCTAGCACAGGCAAGCTGACAACCATCTAATACATAATTGCAATCTGTAGAATCTATAATATATTACTTACAAGTACTAAACCTCCATATTTGACTAAAAAGATGGCCAGGGGAAGGCTTTTATAATTTAGCAATAGTTTTATACTGCTTTACACAACCCTTATACTACGATGAAATAAACAGTGTATAGTTTTATGCCTAAACCATATGAATTCAGGAATCATATCCAAATCATCTCATAGGTAGACACCTATCATTTAATATGCTTCTTGCTTAAAAATGTCTTCCATGCAACAGAGCACAGGGCATGGAATCACTACCTGTCAATCTTGATAACCTTCCCATAAATCATTCCTTCCTTAAATAAGGCATTCTGGTAAGTTGGAGAATCATTATGAATAATATGCATGCTAATTGTTTATCTGTAACACAGCTCATCATAGAACGAATGCAATATATAAGCCATGTGAAATCAGATTAAACCACTTAGTAAAAAGACTTCACGTACTTTTATAATAAATAAGGAAATTAAGAATATAGATGCACGGCATAGGGGTATATATATATATATATATATACATATACATATATATAGTTGTGTATGCAATTTCTCTTAACCAAAGAAGAAGGCCTGATGCCTAGAGATCAGACCTAAATTTAGAAACAGAAACGAGCTCCATAGTAATTAAAATGAAAGGATTTTGTTAGTTGGGTGATGTGAAAATAGTCCATAACCCTGATACTATATAAACATAGCCAACTCTCATACACGCCAGTTGTGAATTTGAATTCACATCTGGTAGCTCATTGCATTTTAGATGTGTTTTCCAAAAACGAAGGCACAAACCCAAAATAGCTTCTTAATCCCTGGGACCCGACATTGAAGAGGGCAGGGACTACCCCAAGGTAAATCCCCCAAGCCACCCAAGTCATCCACCACCAGAGACATGACATGGCCAGTGGTTCCCATCCTGGCTTGCAGCCACTTGCAGACACACTGATGATAGGGGTTAGAGGGGGAAGGGGAGAGGTTTGGGCATTGGAAACAGAGCCTGGCACCCTTCATCATCCCCTCTCCGCCTCCACCAGGGGACCCCAAATTCGCTTCCCAGCAGCCCGGAGGCTCTATCTGCATGACAGTAAGGCTTAGGGCCAACTCACTCACCTCCACGAAATAAAAGCAGGGGAGAAGGGTGACGCTATCCTTGATCACTTTCCCCTTTGGCCTCTCCTTCCCCGACATCCCGGCCGGCCGCCGGGGTCCGAGTCCTGCTCCGGGTGTGGTGGGCACAGAACAGCCCCGGCTAGCGGATTCCACCAGCCGCAAGCGCCCCGAGAAACTGATGTCACATTCCCCGCGGGCACCGCTGGAGCCAGCGCGCTGCATGCAGCGAGCACCCCCTCCTGCCTCTCTCCGCCCCTCTTTGCAGCAACTCGGCGTCTCCCCAAGTCGCAGGTCCTTTGCCTCCCTGTTTCTGGCTCCAACTCTGGGTTTTTTTCTAGAGAGTTCCAGTCCCCTCCTCCTTCTCCTCCTCCTCCTCCAAGCTGTTGCTGCAATGGCTTCCCCTCCCTTGTAACTCTCTCTCTGCTGCTCTCCACCTCCCTTGCTTGGCTTCACGGTTGTCAGAGTCTTGACGTCAAGACTCGCAAAGGAAAAAAAAAAAAGGGTGGGGTGGGGTGGGGACGTGCCCCTGAATTCTGCAGCAGGAGCCATTCTAGCTTCTCTAGGTGCACCTTGCATACCTTCCTGGGAAGCATCTCTATGTCATTCTAGAGGTGATTGGCCTCTGAGGATTGCTGAAGGGCAGGGACTCAAGCCCACTAATTTACACAGCTCACCTGGGAGAGATTGAAATTTAGGAATCACCCTGAATTGATAAGACACTTTGGAAACTCATTGAAGATCTGTTTCCAGGAATTATGCCTTCCCGCCCTGCCAGGGATGTCTGTCATTGATCCTCCTGGGCTTCTCCATACCAGTGACAAATATTTATTATCAGATGTTTGGATGGCAGCTGACCCAGAAGCTTCTTGAGGTGCCTGATCCCCAAAGGTCAGGCAGAGCTGGATCTAACCTCACTACCACACCCAGCCTCTCTGATCCTTGCTATTTGTGCATTATCAACCATGAAAGGAAGACCTTCCTTGGACACATATAGTCTCAAATCCTCCACCTTCTAGATGGCTTGATTAATTGTTTTTAATTTTGTGGTTATTTTGGCCACCCAGAAGTGTCAGATGATATAATGAAGAGAAACAATAAATGCCAACCACATTACATGAGTAAAATAACCCATTTTTATGTATTTCTAACAAGTCTGAAATGTGCTTTTGCAGCCAATGAAGGCAAGCTTTCACCCAATTTTACAGATCACTTATTTAGATTTTATTTAGATCACTTATTTAGAGATCATGCTTATTCTGTTTGGGTATAGCTCAGGATGCTATAACAAAATACCTTAAACTAGAAATTGAAGTAAAGAACATTTGTTCTTCATGTTTCCAGAGTCAGAAGTCTGAGCCAGGGTGTTAGCATGGTCAGGTTGTATTAAGGGTTATCTTCTTGGATTACAGATCTATCTATCTATATCTATCTATCTATCTATCTATCTATCTATCTATCTATCTATCTATCTATCTATCTATCTATCTATCTATCATCTATATATCTATCTATTATTTATCTACCTACATATCTATCTTTCTATGTATCTATTATCTATATATCTACCTACCTACCTATCTATCTACCTATCAAGCTATCATTCTATCACTCTATCTATCCTATCTATCTATCTATCTATCATCTATCTATCTATCTATCTATCTATCTATCTATCTATCTATCTACATACCTACCAATTTACCTATCTCTTTATATGATCAAGAAAGAGAGAAAGGAACCTTTCTGATCTATTCATATGTGGGCAAAAAGTCATGGTAAGGGCCTTATTCTCATGCCATCATCTATTACTTATAAAAAATATTACCTCAAAACTCAATCATAAATACCTTTATATCTTTGTAATACACAGTGATTCAAATTTTTAAAACATTTTTAACATAAAATTGGTCATTAAGACTTTAATATACAAACTTTAGAGAACACAGAACTGGAACTATACCTTGCTACAGTAAAAGTTTGATCAGTTGAAGACAATTCCAAATTTTACTTCCACAGCCACTACATGCCTTCACTTTCATCAATGTAGTTTGTATTCCTATCCAGAAATGTAATCTCATTTTTGTCTCACTGTTTGCCATAGTCATCTAATAAAATCCCTTATTCCTTTTAACTGAAACCTTCCCAGAAGAACTGAAAGTGATTCTAGAAAAACACAGCATGCAGTTTTGTCTCCTGATAGTCTTATGATGATTAGTTTTAATAGGACTCACTCATAATCTAACATTACTCCTTAGTCTGTTCATTTTTTCTTTCTCTGAGACCCAACCTATGTCTCTTCCACCCTTTTCAAATGTTTTTATTCTCTTCTCTTTACATGAACTCATATTCCTCCCAAAATGGAAATAATCAGTTGAGAACTTTATTATCTTCCAAAGCTGAATTCTTGTCACCACCTCCTACCCTCTACAAGCTTTTATTTTTGCCTAGACTCACACATTAGTCTCCTAACTGTTGCAGCAATTTTACCTCTATCACTTCTATACCCTAGACATCAGTATCCATTAAGTAATCAAAATAAATTTTTGAAAATTAAAATTATGCCTGCCTTTCCCTCTCACACCTTCTAAGAACTCTCCATACTATTTAGAGGAAATCAAATTTTTCTCTTCCTCAAAGCCTCACTTATATATCAGCCTGATGATTCCTGGACGTCAGTCACCTCTGTGTAACAACAACCTGTCAATCCTAGTATTGCATTTTTACTATTTTAAGTATGATATTCCTTTAATTTTTATATTTAGAAATGCTATTCTAGCAACACTGCATGCCTACACAGCTCACTTAATTCATATGTTTGTTCAAATTTAAATGTCTTAGAGACTGAAACAATAGCACAGTAGGTAGGGTGCTTGCTTTGTGTGGGGGTAGAACTGGGTTTAATCCCCGGTGATATTGCATAATATTTCCAGAAACCAACGAAGAGTAATCCCTGAGCAGTGCTAGATATGTTCTTCCCAAAAATAACTAGACCAAATTTAATGTTTTTTAGAGAAGTTTTCCATAATAGCTCACCCCATCTAAGGAATATCAATAACTGATTCTTTATTTGTTCACATTATTTTTATCCATAGACATAGAATTTACCATTAATAGTAAGTCACATTATGGTAAATAATGGTAAGTCACTAGTGGTTGTCACATATCTGGATCAATTTTTTTCATAACTTTTTTCTTCTACACTGTAAGTTCAAAATTTTTTGTCATAGTATAACTATTCAATGGAACTGTACCTAGAAGTGCTTTGTGTTCAGCATATATAAACATATATATTGAAGAAATTCATGGAGACTGGAGATATATTACATACAGCAGGTAAAACCTTGAAAGTTGTTTGTAAATGCTTAATCCTAACACCACAGATGCCCAGGGGTAAGTCCTGAATATCAATGGCTGTTATCCCAAGTACACCCCTCCTCAAACAAAACCATAAAATAATTAAATAATGCATGTACTATATTGTAGCACTTATTTGGGGGGCACACCCCGTAGCACTCATGCCAGGATTCGAACCTGGGTCATCCATGTGCAAGGAAAATATTTTACCCACTGTGCTATTCCTTTGGCCTCTATTGTAGTACTTTTTTCAGTATTTTATGGCAGGCAGTTTACTTAGGGGAATTCTCCTTGGCAATGAATTTCAGGAAGTAATAAAACCAAGATGTAAACTGAAAAGGGTTATCTCTGTCTCTAGTCCAAGCAGTGCTAAATAAAAAGCAAATAAACAAACAAACAAACAAATATGTAGTGAATAGCCTGTTGGTGATGATTTCAGGAACTAAGGCCTTATAAGTCCTTATAATACTAAATGATGTCATACTGAATGTAGAAGGTTGAACCTTCTTAACTTAGAAGATCCATCTGCTCAGGAAATAATAATAATAATAATAATAATAATAATAATAGGAAAGACCATCTAAAATTTATTTATTTTTAATTAAATAATTTCTTTAAACACTATGATCACAAACATAATTATAGTTGGGTTTTCATTCATAACAAGAACACCCCCTTTCACCCATGCTACCTTCCCATCACCAATAGCTCCATATCTTCCCTCTCCACTCCTCACCTGTATTCGAGACAGGCCTTCTACATCCCTCATTCACTGACATTGTTATAGTTCTCAGCATAGTTATTTCTCTAATTGCACTCACCATTCTTTGTGATGAGCTTCACATCTTGAGCTGGTCATTCCAGCCCTCAATTCTGAGAATTATTTCAATGTCTTTAATTTTTCTTAAAACTCATAGGTGAGTGAGACTACTCTGTGTGTCTCTCTCTCCCTCTAACTAATTTCACTCAGCATAATAGGTTCCATGTACATCCATGTATAGGAAAATTTTATGACTTCATCTCTCCTGACAGCTGTATAATATTCCATTGTGTATATGTACAACAGTTTCTTTAGCTATTCATCTGTTGAAGGGCATCTTGGTTGTTTCCAGAGTCTAGAAAGCCTCTTCAACAAGTGGTGTTGGCACAACTGGTCAGCCACTTGCAAAATAACTGACTCCAGCAAACACCGTGCACCAAGGTCAAATGCAAATGGATTAAAGACCTTGATATCAGACCTGAAACCATAAGGTATATAGAACAACATGTAGGGAAAACACTCCTGAGCATTGAAACTCAAGGCATCTTTAAGAAAGAAACAGCACTCTCTAAAGAAGTCAAAGCAGAGATACACAAATGGGACTATATTAAGCTGAGAAGCTTCTGAACCTCAAAGTAAATAATGTCTAGGATACAAAAGCCACCCACAGAATGGGAGAAGCTATTCACCCATACCCATCAGATAAGGAGTTAATAGCTAAGATATACAAGGTACTGACAATTTAACATGCCAAAAAACATCTCACCCCATCAAAAAATGGGGAGAAGTGAACAATTTCTCAAAGAAGAAACACAAATGGCCAAAACGCACTTGAAAAAGGCTCCATATCACTAATGATTAGTGAGATACAAATCAAAACAACAATGAGATACCATTTAAACACCACAGAGACTGGGACACATCATAAAGAACATGAACAATTAGTGCTGGTGGGGTTGTGGAGAGAAAGGAACTCTAATTCACTGCTGGTGGGAATGCCGTCTAGTCCAGCCCTTATAGAAAACAATATGAAGATTCCTCAAAAAACTGGAAATTGAGCTCCCATTTGATCCAGCTATTTTACTCCTAGGGATATACTCTAGGAACACAAAAATCCAATACAAAAATCTCTTCCTCACAACTATATTCATCGCAAAACTTTTTACCATCTAAAATTTAATGTTTCTTTCCTTGGCCACACTCTAGGAAGATATTTATTGCATAGAGTTCCAAGTCCCATGCAGCCTGGGAAAAGGCTTGTAATGCCAACTTTGCAAAAGCAAGAGACACTTATCTTAGAGTCACCCCTCTAATTTTTGACTGTGTAACTTTTCCCCTTAAGCTGTATTTTATTTTGTTTAATTTTGGTGCCACTTGCATCCCTTTAATTTATAAGGTTCCTGGGTGAGTTCAGTACTTTTGTAACCTGTGCAAGATCTCAGGCTGACTTTTCTGAGTCCTAACCTCCATTTTATAGGCAAGATCATGGAGAGTGGGTTGCTCAAACAGAAGGACACTAGCATTCTCTCTTAGGGCTAACTGCTCTTTCTCTTAGCACTGCTCTTATTACTCTGTGGCTGCCCAGCCTAGCTACTGAAAACAATAATAATGCTCAAATAGTTATTATGGATTATGTTTCTAAATTGCAATGTTATTAATGAGTAACTATTCTTTGCCATACTATCAAAGTTACATTGTGATTGGCGGTTTCTCATTTTAACATTTTTACTGCTTTCATTGAATTTATAATTTTTGATAGAGATAAAAAGGAATCTACATCGTTTTTGAAAATTATCACCTTTAAAACTCAGCATTTCTATACAAAGGTAGATTTAAAAAAAGCTATAATTCCTTAACTTCATTAGACAAGATGTGAAAATGTGTGGTAAAATATTGGAGATGTGGGGCTGGGATGGTGGCACAAGAGGTAAGGTGTCTGCCTTGCAAGCGCTAGCATAGGACAGACTGCGGTTTGATCCCCTGGTGTCTCATATGGTCCCCCCAAGCCAGGGGCAATTTCTAAGCTCATAGCCAGGAGTAACCCCGGATCATCAAATGGGTGTGTCCCAAAAAGCAAAAAAAAATATTGGAGATGTATGCTTCACAAGACCTCAGTAATTTAAGAAACTCTTGCGATAGCTCTAAAATATACTGGTGTTTTTTTTTGCTATATAATTTAAGAAATTTAAATTAACATATAATTTAAATATATATGAAGCAATTTAACATTAGATATATATTTTAAGAAATTTAGACAATAATTTTAGAAACCTTACTATGCATTAAAAAGGAACTCTCTAGGTGGTTTGACTACATCCAACTTTATGGTCAGAAATTAGGATATGTTTTTTCAATCTTTTGTTCATTTATTTCAACTCCTTCAACTTCTTCTGTTGTCTGGAGGTGTTATGCAGCTCATTGTTGAGCTCACTGATTCTCCTCAGAAGTTGCCATTCTACTGGTGAGTCCTTCCAGTGAGTTTTCATTTCACCTACCAAGTTTTTCAGTTTTGTCATTTTTGTTTGAAGTTTTCTTATTTCTACTCTCATACCCTCTTGAGTCTTATTCGCTGTCCATCCTATGGGATCTTTGACTTCCTTGAACATCCTCAACATTTCTTCTCTTCATTTCTTATCATAGAATCTATATATGTGACTGGGTCTTCAGAACTATCACCTTCACTCATTAAGCATGGTGAGTTGCTTTCCCATTGTGACCTTTAGTGTTGTTTTTTTATATATTGCAATGTGGCTCATTGACTAGAATAAATGTACAGTCACAGAGCAAAGTGGCATGGCCAAGCTCTTTGATAGGTACACTGAGCTGGGGTGAAATGTTTTCTTTTGAATCACATAGAAGGCCTCTCTGCAGAATGTCTGCCTCAGTTTCTTGGAATTAAAAATTGTCTGAAATTCAAAGTCTATTACTTTTATAAATCCCTTTTCTCCCTTGCTAAGTTATTTTGTTCAACTTTTCCTTGTAATCATGTCACAAAATAAGCTCCATTGAATACTCTTTTAAATATTTACATAATAGTATTGTTACATCTTACATTGGGAAAATGACTAAGGTAATCTATCTACCTTAACTTGAAATCATTTATATAATCATTCTATGGGAGGCAGAGAGAAAGCACAGTGGTATGTGTTTGCCTTACATGCAGCCAATTCAGGACAGATGGTGGTAGGAATCCAGGCATCCCATATGGTCCCCCATGACTGTCAGGAATGATTTCTGAGAGCAGAGCCAGGAGTAACACCTGAACATGGCCGGGTCTGACCACAAACCCCCCAAAAATCATGCTATGAAGAAGCACATTACTTATCAAGCTTACAGAAAAATCTATAGTATTTAGAGAAGAAAAACAAATAAATAAAATTTAACAGTAATAATGATATTTAGGGTCAGAAGAGCTGTGTTTAAGCTTAGCCCATTTAAAATCTCTTTTTAAGCAAATCATTCAATATTTCCAAGCTTTAGTTTTCTGATGTAAAATACAAACAGGAATGCACCCATCCGACATGAAAAGTAGTTCAAATGTGACAATTCATGTTAAAGCACTTGACAAATTGTAAAATTTTCCTTCTATTCATCTTTTCTTTCAACTCACAAATATTATTTTATCCTCTACACCATTTTGTACCATGCTGAGGAAAGAATAGATACAGTTCTGGCCCTCACAGATCTCAAATCATATGAGTAGGAGAGACACGGACAATATATAACACAACAGATCAATATGAAAACAACAATAAGACATTCTTCATGAGCAAAGCGCTGTTTGAAACACTCAATTTATTCTCATAGTATCTTTATGAACTGAGTACTATTGTTGCACATTTTACAAATTTAAAGAGGTGGAGATTCTTAGAGATTAGGTATTGCATGCAAAAGCAATATTACAATTAGTAAAGTTGAGAATTTCAGCATAGTAAGTTGTTCCAAGATCTTAAACACTACAGATATTTATTTCCACTCTGAAAAAACAAATGCTAATTTATTATAATGTATACTACTAAAAATACAACTCTGAAAAATCACTATGGGAAATTTCTTAAATATGGTGGCCCATGGAAGAGTATATATAAGGAGTTGACTTTGAGGCCACTTAGTAAATTGAGGTTGTTGGAAGAATTTTCTGAACTAAAAACTCTTCTATCCCACCTTCACTGTGTAATCTATGTAAAGGCTATGAGCAAAACTATTCGTTGAATATTATTTCAGAGACATTAGTTAGGGGTATTAAAAAAATTCAATGTGCCTCACAGAACTTGAAGATTTTCAGTGGAAATATTTAGTCCATTAGAATAAAGAAAAGCACCACTACCAACTTCACTGAAAAAGTGATCAGTTTGACATTTCACAAGACAGAACACTTCACAGCATAAATAACCTGGAAAAATTGTCTGAAATGCATTTGAAATCATCATTAAAGCTGCCAAAGCCCTGAGATTAAAATGTCATTTTCTTATGTATTGGTTTTAGGCACTCACAGTAGAATTCTCTTTTCAGTTTTGTGGTAACTGCTCATCCTCAGGATATTTATATGACATCTTTACAATCTTCAAAATGATTATTTAACTTATTGATCTATCTCTCAAAGATCATCCCACTCCACAGCATGAAGAGATAATGCAAGATTTTATTGTGTTTTTTGGAAAGAGGCTTACTAGAACTGGATATGCAGAAGTATGAATGAAGAAAATGTAATGAGCCTAGAATGGGCCCAGAAAATGCGAAAGTGATGTTCTATTTCTGGTCCATCATTGACTAGCTATATGGCTGTGAAGAAGAACATATTACTGTAGGGAATTGATTTCTTTCTTTGAAAATATAGTTTGAATGGTAACGCGAACTTCAGTTGTTTCTGATTGGCCTAAATCCACTTTTCTTGTGATGGGTCATTGAATTTTATGAGATCTCTTCCACTCTTGTGGTCAAAATTGGCCTTTATATTGAGGCCTGAGTGATAGTACAGCATTTGCCATACATGTGGCTGATCTGATTTCTATCCATGGCATCCCATATGGTTCCCAGAGTTCAGAGCCAAGAGTAAACTCTGAGTACTGCTATGCATGGCACAAACATCAAAATAAACAAAAAACTGGCCTGTACTGCAGATTTTCAATCTTAGACTGGTCAAATGGCAGTGTGTAGAGCCAAACATTGAAACTGTTTTTCAGAACTGATTGATATCTAAGACAAGAAAAAATTCCTACAGTTAAATCACAGTATTAACACAGATAATTGCAACTAATGCTGGTCTTCCAATTCTCCACATTTCTCTTGTTGTTTTCATCTCAAAAGGTTTGCTTTTCTGTTTTTTTATTTATTTTTGCATTCTCACAGCTGTTCAAACAATCTTCTCTCTGACTCTGTCTTTTATTATTTGTCTCTCTATCCTTCTCCTCCTCCTTTTGGGACTTTCAATTAATTTAGTGAGGACCAGTTTCTCTGCTATAATAAAAAACAAATCAAAAAGCAAAGGCGAAGAAATAACAGAACACTTATTTGATAAAGGACAATATTTTTGTTTTGGTTTCATTTTGTTTTGTTCAATATTGAACAATTCTCTTCTGACAACACAAAGTTTGCAATTGAATTCTACTCTCAATAGTTTTATCCAGTATGATCCTCTGTGATTCTTTCCCAGGAAAGGGTAAAGGCAATTTCTTCAAACACGCCTTTTATAGGATACATATTTATGCTAAGGGTAGTTTTTATTTTGGAAAACACAAAGTTGTCACTGGAAGTAACAACTTCATGTTGGAGGCAGAGCTTATCTGGTTGTACATTGGAATTGTAAGGATGGGTTACAATTGTTTAAAAAATGATCCTTTTAATAATAGGCTCATATATAAACCTAGTAAGAATAGGCTCATACATAAACTTGGTAAGGATTGCTTTTGGTGGCGAACATCCTGATTGGGGTGGAACATTGTATGACAGCATATTCAGAGGTTTTACAAGTCAGAACATTGAATCTATTGTTCTATTCTAGGATACTGGAGATAGGAGAGAAGGTATCTCACCATCTAGAAACCTGCTAAAAAGAACACTGATTTCTGATCAAGGATGCTGGGCACAGCACTAGGTATGGCATTTTTGGTAAAATCAGATAGAGAATAGATCAGCAACACTATTCATGAGTCATGGATTCAGCGGAGGGAAGTAACTAATACCTCTAGTTTTTTATCTGCTAATTTTGTGTGTTGGTAGTCAGTGTATTTTTTTTGGGACACTCCAGCTACTTGTACGTAAACTGCTCCCAAACCACATGATCATGTTTTGAAAATCTGAGCATAATTTTTGTTCTGAAATTACTAGAGCCAACACTAAACGAAAATACACTAATGAAGCTTCAAATATGTCTGTCAGGTTGGAGGGAACCTGAGGTGATTAGTGGAGCGATGCAAACACTTGTGGGGGTACAATTGCAGCATTGTATACCCTAAACTCTAGTCTCAATTACTTTGTAATTCACTGCCTAAAAATATCTTTTATTGAATTAGAAAATACTCATATTTTCACAAGAAATTTAAGCATTATTTTTGTCAATAAAATCTGAGGTTATAAACTATTTTAATGTAGTTTTAAAGATTGCAACATTTTTTCATTGAATATAAAGTAATAATAGGATTTTATCTCCTATTGCTTTAATCTCCTTTATGAAGATGATAAATAATATAAAAAATAAATATTCAAAGTATTATTCTTAGTGGATGGAGCCTTTCCCTGTACATTTTTCAGTTGTAGAAGTAAACTAAAGTTCCTGATTTTAAAATATAAATATATTTTATTTGAAACTTCCATACTTATTTTATTTACCTGAAACTTCATTGTCTTTATGCTTTTATGATATAGAAATATATTACTCTCAAATTTAAATCAAATTTAAATAATTGATCTTAATTTCCTATTGATTTAACTTAATACACTATACTAGTACATAATATGAAACAAGAAAAATACTTAGGAAAATATGTATATTTATTATTTTTATAAAAATTTGTGAATTTAAAAATCTATTTATCATTAGGTTTTAGACACACAGTGTTTCAGGACCAATCCCACCACCATGTCAACTTCTCTACACCAATGTTCTCAGAGTCCACCCCAAGCCACACCACCTGTCCTACCATGCCATCATAGCAGGCACTTTTTTAAATTTTTATTTTGATTTTATTTTTTAGATCTTTTATTTTTTATTTTTTAAATAGTATTTTATTTAAACACCTTGATTACAAACATAATCGTGGTTGAGTTTCTGTCATGTAAAGAACATCCCCCATCACCAGTGCAACATTTCCATCACCAGTGCCCCAAATCTCCCTCCTCTCCACCCCATCCCTGCCTGTATTTCCTCATACATTCTCCCCCTGCAAAGACACACTAAATAATGGGGAAACCTTACATATAAAAAAAAGAGCTCTTATCTACTAGAGATAGGAACTCATAGTTGTTTACAATACAGGGGTATCTCCTACCTTGAAAATATGTCATGTGGAATCACTTAGACCTCAGATGATTAGATGCCATTCATCCAGCCTTGAACCCTGGATCCCAGACATAGAATCGGCACAGCTCTTCACAACAGCTACAGGAAACAAACTCCATCCGGAACAGCCTTAATACTGTGGGGTCAACAACAAGGGCCAGCTCTAACATGATATCCCGACAAAGAGGAAAATGTGAACAACTTGACCTTAGAGTAGATTAGCCTACCTTACCAGCTAACGACAAGACAAATCCAGAAGACTCGGCACCCTTTGGTAGGTCCAAAAGCCAAGATCGTGACTTACAAATGACTGGCTACTAGAACCACAACCAGACAGTATACATCTTGGGACCAATAAAAAAGCCCTAGTTTAGGGTTTGAACTATGACTTGCACAATAAGCATGATCCCCAGTCCCAAAGGTCTGACAGAGACAACTGCAACAGAATGGGCCTTCTGGAAGCACAAAGAAAGACGCTAACTTAGGTGCCATCCTAGGTTCAGTGCAAAGACCAAGGTCACCAACCACAGAAGATGGAATAAAACGACACTGAGGTAACAGAACCTCTAGAACCACAAAGACTGACCTCACCATAAGTCCTACCTCAGGATCTGTGCAGATACTGAGACCTCTAAACACAGAGCTCTGAGTGTATCACCCTGGACAGAACAGAAGTCTTCCACACACCAAAAAACACCACCGGGAGAATAAATGATCCTGAGCAAAGTCTAGATTTTCATGACAGTATACTCCAAGGACGGAGAAACCTCATATTTCTTAGGCCATGTAAATTCCTTTTCGAATGACCCCAATATTTACTGTGCCAGGGCAGGAGGGGAAAAAACAAAAATACAAAAAGCACAAAACCTTGGTATTTTATATATAGGTATATATATGTGTGTGTATATATATATACATATATATCTTTTACCTTCATTTATTATTGTTATTATTATTTTTATTTACCTATCTATTTTGGTCGATTTCTCTGTTTGGGTGTGATTATTGAAATCGTCGTCCCCAGTGACTTTTTTTATGGTTCCAGGAAAAGTTCTACTCAGTTGTGGTTGTCGTAGTTAGTCTGTAATTAGAGATCTTGGGTTTTGCACATATCCTGGGATGAAACTGGAGTGTCAAAAAGGAGCATCTTCTGCTGAGAACTTTTATCTGGCCTGCTGGTATTGGGTTTTTGTGTTAGTTAGTTTGTTTTTTACTTCCACTGTTTAGCAGCCAACTTATTGGGGGCCACAGTTCACATGGATGGAATGTACTAGACATTCTGATTTTTCACTGTCTCTGGACCTCATCTCAGACTTGGACAGGAGTCCTCAAACTAAGGCCTACAGGCCACTAGTGTTCATAGCTTTTTTGTAAACAATAGACCTGCCCTCCAACAGTCTGAGGGACAATGAACTGTTTCCTGTTTAAAAAGTTTGAGGACCTCAAATTCTGAAACTGAGGATTTCAAGGTATGAGCTTCACTCAATCTGTATGATATGAAAAATTAAACAACCAAACAAATTAATACTCTTCTGTATGAAGATGTTTTTATTGTTTTGGGCCACATCTTGTAATATTTATGGTTTTCTCCTGCCTCTCTCTGTGCTGAAGAATTATGGTTAGCTTGTTTAGAGGATAATGGGATGCTGGATTCAAACCTGGGTCAACCACATGCATGACACAACCTATAATCTGCACTATTAGTTATATGAGACCTTTTTAATGCTTTTCCATTCCCCATTTTTGATGCCTCTCTAATTCTTTTTTTTTTTTTTTTTTTTGGTTTTTGGTTTTTGGGCCACACCCGGCGGCGCTCAGGGGTTACTCCTGGCTATCTGCTCAGAAATAGCTCCTGGAAGGCACGGGGGGGGGGGGGGGGGCCGGGGGGGGGGCATTTGGGACACCTGGATTCCAACCAACCACCTTAGGTCCTGGATTGGCTGCTTGCAAGGCAAACACCGCTGTGCTATCTCTCCAGGCCCGCCTCTCTAATTCTTTAGGTATCTCTTTGGGCAGATTATGTAGATCCTGTTGCATTCTGTCTTTATTGCATTAGTGTTTTTCAAAGAACTTTTCTTCTTAGATGTATGAATCACAGCTAATTCATACTTTTTTTTTTCTTTACAGCTTCAGTTTAGTGTTTTGTACTCTACAGGAGTTTGCTGACTATTTGTTGCATAAATATATTCCACAATTTCTACTTTTTTCTAAAAGGTAACTTTAGCCCTGAAACAAAATAAAAACTACAAAAATTTAGAATTTATTATTTATGATTATGTTGAATAATCATGGCTTTTTTCTCTGTCACTATCTTTTCCCTAACACTGTGAAAACACCCTCAATATTCAAAGAGGTGTGAAAGGATTCTGACATACACAAATGAGAACTTGCTTTAATTATCAAGAGACTCCTATTCCATTAATCTTTCTATAAGTATTCTTTGAAGAGCTTGCATAATAATTTTTTTTGTTTTTTTTTTGGGCTACACCCAGTGATGTTCAGGGGTTATTCCTGGCTATGTGCTCAGAAATCTCTCCTGGCTTGGGGAACCATATGTGATGCTTGGGGATTGAACCACAGTCAGTACTAGGCTAGTGCCAGGCAAGGCAAATGCCTTACTGCTTGTGCCATTGCTCCGGCCCCTGCATAATAATTTTTCAATATAAGATTTTTAATATCTTTATTAGCTGCTGAAAAAATATGTTCCAATTAAGAACTTTTTAACTTTCTCTTCTATTTTTCCAGTGTCTAACCAACCATGACCATAAGTATTGTATCTCAAAATCTCTTAAACTTTACTGAAGGCATTTATTTTTTTAGTTGTTCCCAAACTTTATGTTTTTAACATTATTTATAGTTTATAAAGTAGTTGTTGTTGCTGTTGTTGTTGTTTGTGTATATAAAACTCCCAAGAAGTACTCTCAGTATTAATCATGCATTGTGGTTCAACTTATACCTATATAAAGGATCTAAATCTAGGGGATTTCCAGATCCATTACTGCAATAGTCAGGGGCATTTTTTGTCACACTACATTGCAATTTCTGTACTTGTCTTCTTGAACAGACTGTAGAAATTATAACCATTATGTTGTATTAACTAAGTATAAAAACAGGTCATGAATACAAATTACTTTAGAAGAAATTATATAAAAGAAACATTCTCTGTCTACCAATCAGAACACGTTTTTTTCTGGTAGTAGATTCTAGAAAAATTTTTGAAAATAGCTAAAACAAAAAAAAACCCCTCAAGAACAAAATATGTCATTAGAGTCTGGAGAAATAGTACAAGGTTTAAAGAACTTATCTTACTGTGGCTATATCTGATTCTATTCCTAGCACTTAAGTATCACCAGGAGTGATCTTGAGTATAATTAAAAATAAACCCTCATTACAACAAAAATAACACTCATAATTTTAAAATAAAAGATAATTTTAATTTGTTTTATTCTTACAGTATTATATAAAAATCTAAATTTATGCTTTTAAAATATTTTCACCTTTTAGTTACTCCTTTGGTAACTTTTTTTTATTGATAATTGAAAAGCACACTCAGGCTGGACTTTATGTTGAGGTACAAAATCAGTATCAATTTGATATTATACAGGTATAAGTACACCAATGGAAAAATATCTCTATAATATATTCTGGCAAATATGTAGTTTATGTGTGTTTAAATTCCATATGTTCAGATTTATTGACTTCCCTTTTATAGACTTACATAATACTGAATTGTAATTTAGGGAACCACGGTTTTATGAAATATTTTATCTTTTATAATTTCTAGACAGGAACTTATATCTGTTGGTTTGGCTTGATTTCACTTTTTCTGAGACAGAGCTCCATCCCAAATATGAACCTATATGTGGTCCTGGTTGAAATTATGTCTACCACATACACACCTTTTCCTTTGACCAGAATATTTGTTCAGAGAGGTACATAAAGACAATAGGCATTAGATTTCCAAGAATTTCCTACCTAAAAATAGAAGGAAATGTGTTCTTGCCTTTGGAAAGCAAACTGTGCAAGTTAAGTCCAAACCAGTAAACATTTGTCTATGAGAAATGAAGAAAATCTCTTGATAATGTAAGAAAACAGAGATAACATGAAGTAAGGATAAGATATAAAAGATAGGGACTCCTAAGAATTGAATTATTGAATTACTTACAAGGTCAAATATAATAGTCTTCTTTGATAGTAAGCTACATGCATCAGTAATCACCTCCTTCCCAAATATTTTGTTTGTTTGGCCACACCTGGCTGTGGAATAATTCCTGGCTCTGCACTCTGTAGTCACACCTGAGGGCTCAAGGGACTATACAGGATGCCAGGTTTTGAACCTGATTAAGCCTTTGCAAAACAAATGGCCTATCCACTGTGTTATTGCTTTGTTCCCCACCCTACCTAATCATTGTATCTAAGTAAGTTTGTGTTTCTGTCATTTACAATTTTTTTGTGTAATATACAGTTTGTAAAATGATTATAATGATGCTGTAATAGCACCCTCAAAACCCCAAAATAAATATATAACATATTATTAACAATAATCAGTCTTTTTAAACCATCCCTAAAATAGAGTCCATGCTATGATCTCACTCGCTTCGACAGCACATATACTAAAATTGGAACTATTCAGAGAAGATTAGCATGGCCCCTGTGCAAGGATGACAAGCAAATTCACAAAGAAGTCCTAAAATACATCAGAATAGAATAAAACCCCATTTTTCCCTCAGCAAAATTGCTGCCATCTACAATTTATAGAAATGGGATGATGACAGGGTGTCCATAGACCCATCTTATGTATATATTCTGGTGCTTCATTACTTAAAGCACATACAACTTGCCGATGTATACAACTTACTGAAGCTAATGAAAGTTTCAAAATTTTACTGGGAATTGGACAATTTTGGGAGATGGTCCAGCATTTATGAGGACACACCAGAGTGAAGAATACTACAGTACCAGCAATTTAAAAAGAATCAAGACACATGGAATAGGTTTCATTTGCTTATTAACTAATATAGCTTCAAGGCTTGTCAAAAGAATTTCTGCCTCTGATCTCACACCTAAATTAGCACATCTTACGACATGGCTAAATGTTTTTCAAATGAAAAGAACAAAGAGAGAAGTTGCTTTGGAGTGTATTTATGTTTTGAAAAGAATGAGCTCTATATAATTTAAATAAAATCTACTAGCAATGCTAGTAGACACATTTTGATGACCAGAGAAGGAAGCTTTTCAACCACCCAGGGCCACACCCAGCAATGCTCAGGGTTTATTTCTGGCTTTGCACTCAGGAATCTCTCCTGGCAGTGCTTGGGGACTATATGGGATACCAGGGATTGAATCTGGTTCAGTAGCATGCAAGGTAATTGTCTTTTCTGCTATATTATTGTTACACACACAGCACCACCAGCCAAACGTTCATTTTTTTTTTTGTTTCTCTCTTTAAAACCATGTTTTTGATATGTGGAGATTAAATCACTACTCTAAAAAAACTAGTGTAGTTTATTCTTAAAGAGAAAGTGTCGGGGCCGGAGATATAGCATGAAGGTAAGGCTTTTGCCTTGCATGCAGAAGGACAGTGATTCGAATCCTGGCATCCCATATGGTTCCCTGAGCTTGCCAAGAGCGATTTCTGAGCTTAGAGCCAGGAGTGACCGGTCCCTAAGCTCTGCTGGGTGTGACCCCCAAACAAATCAACAACAACAACAACAACAACAAAGAGAGAATGTGTCTATGATCCTTAAGGCAAAAACTTAAGAGAGACTCTCAAAGTGGCCTGAAGTAAAAATAAATGAGTTCACCTGATGGATGGAGATTTGAATATTCAAGAGAGGAGCTATTCTGGAAAAAATCAAATTCTGTTTTCGTCATGCCAATCCAGGAAGATAGGACTGCAAAGTTGTTAAGGAAAATTTTGTTCTGGAGGACTACGTCACAATGTTAGGAATCTACTTTGAACTTGTCATTGTTATGGAACTTTAAAGAACAGAATTTGATTATGATATTGAGAAATAAGGTACCTTCTAATTTGTTAGTCCCCAAATTGCTACTGCTGCAGCCATTTCAGACCACTGAGCGAATCTTAGGTGATCTGAGCTAATCTGGAACTGTGGAAAACCGAACTGTGGCAGCAAATGGAACAAAATGTCACAAGTAAATAGACTTCTAAAACTTTCCTGGTATTGAAAATTGATTAAACCATTTGAGATACAAGTGAGCTACCGGAGTCCTTGACCTCTCTAGAGTAGTGATTGGTGAACCACAACCTCACAGATCAAATCCCACCTACGTCTATAAGTGGTTATATTGGAACATGACCAGACATCCTCTTCCTGCATTGTGTGTGATAGAATCTTGTTGCAAGGGCAAATATCCTGACTCAAAAATTCTGAAATATTTTTCAAGGTCTCTTTTACAAAAAAATAATTATGCCCCCTGACAGTCAGTAGCTTTTTAAATTATTCTTCACTTCATCTATTTTAGTATTCACAGATTCTAAATTTCATCATAAGGTTTGTTCAGGATCAATTGTGGCTAAATTTCCATTCTCCACAATGACCTAGGAAATTTTCTTCAGATCACCATTTTGGACAAATCTTTCCGTATATAAACTCTTTAAATTTCTTAAAACTATGCCAGTATTTCTCCAAGTGTATAATACTGTACTTTTCTCAATGGAGGGTGTAGGTAAGAACAATCTTGGTATAGTGGTATATTTGGAAAAAAAAATTGGTGACTACTATTTTTACTCACTTAAAGAAAATAGATTTCCATGGGAACACTAATTTTTTTCCTGTCAAGGGAATGAAGGCCATATAAATTTGGGAAGTATTGTTCCATACCCACAGTAGTAGCTAGTGGTAGACTCTTTTAATTGCCATCTATAAAATGAGAATTTATAGAGCATGGTGATTTTTCTACATGACTTTAATCTCATGAATAACATGAAAACAAAAAGAGAGTATAAAGTTCACATTTTAAAAAGATTTGACAGTGATAAAATATTTTCTAGTATACCATACATACAGTAATGTTTTTAATATTATATTTAAATTTCAGGCGTTCATTATAGTTTGCAAATAGTATTCAGAGAAAAATTTAAATGATAAAATGTCATAAAATGGCAAAAGTCACTTTACATATATAGCTGTATTCAATTTGTGCTGAATTCTTTCAAGATATTTAAAATGGCATGCAAATTAGAGTAAATTGACGAATATTTTAGAAAAAGCAGATGGAAACTCGGTCTTACTGTCATTTGGACACTGTAGTGAACTGCTCTATTGATTAGATTTAATAAAACTAATGTTATATTCCATTGTTGATCAATTACTTGTAATTTTTACTACATATTTCAGAACTGTGTACATAATAATATACAAAAGGCATCTGTGAATATATGTATACATATCTCCAAGTGAAAGATACATTTATGATATATCGACTTAGTTATAATAAATAAAATTTGAAGAAAAATTGAATAACTACACAAATATTTTTTAATAAGTAATTACTATTTGGTTCTAATCCAGGTGTTGATCTAGGTAGTAAAACTACAGAGATAAAAGACCTCATTTCTGTATTCAACAAGTCCATGTTTTACTAAAAGAAGTTACGTAAAATCATGCACTTAGTCCCAACACCCAGACGACTCAGCAACAGTCTGCACGTAGGGCAGCTCGCTCCGCATTTAATGGTATGCTGAAACTAGAGGATGCTCCACATCAGCCTGTCATCAATGAAAGAAATGCACATAACCCAGAGTCTTTAAATATAAGAATCTGATACCAACAATAGCTTAAGTGTGAAAAAGTTTCACAGGGACCACGGAGAATGTCTCAGGATGGACGGACTGGTATGCCTGGAACCCAGAGTTGGTCTTATGCCAATAAACTTCTGGGGTGTGGCCTTTTTGTAATCAGGTCAAGGATTTTTTTTTTCATTTTCCCCATTTTTCTGGACCTATGCAAACAACGGCTATTGCCACTATCACACCTTTACTATATTTTTTTACTCTTATCCTTTAAGAAAAAAAAATACAACTTACTTAACTTAAAAACAAATAACTGTAGTAGAATGCCTGTCTCTAATACAGGCAGAGGATGGGAAGGGGGAGGGGGTAATGTTACACTGGGAAGGGGGGTGTTCTGGGTATGACTGTAACCCAACTATGATCATGTTACTTAGATAAAAAATATATTTAAAAAGATTTTTAAAAAAACCATGCACTTAGGACACAGATACTAAACTCAAATTTTTCTCATATACTTCTAAAAATATTTTGAATTTTATGCTAGTATTTTAGTTTTAATATTTATTTTACTTCAAATAATATAATGATGGTAGGTTCTAACCATTGCTAATATAAATAAATCTGTTGGTTCACTTTAGGTTATGTTTCTACAAAGAAAGTAAATACTACAATGATTTGTTATCGATCTTTATTAAAACAGCTGAAAAAATCGCCATCATTAATGATGATTCAGATGGCTCATATGGCACGGTTGCTAAGGACACACTTTCAAAAACAGACAAAATACAGAAAATATTCTTTTAATAGCATCAAACCCCTTGACAAGTTAATAAGGAAAAATATAGTCACTATAGCATTCGAACATCTCTAAGATACAAAACAAAATTGTTGACACCATATCATTTCTTAGTAGAGATAAGAGAATTCATTTTAATGGGTATTAGGGTAATTGAGTGGATCTGTTCTAGCAAAATCTACTGAAGATGATCTGTGAGTACTATGTCTAACTCAGGGACTGTCAAGGGTAGAGAGCTAACACAATCTAACCTAGTTATAGGGAAATAAATCAGAGAGATTTGAGTGTTTTAATTCTTATTTAAATATCTGAACATTTAAATAGAAAGTTATACCAAGTATAATATGATTTATCAGAATGAATTTATTCATATTTTGGGGGGATCCAGGTTTGGGCCAGTGTAGCTATTATCAGGGCTTATTCTTAGTTCTGTGTTTAGAGAACCATACTGACCATATGCAGTGACCCGGATTCAACATAGGTCAACTGGATGCAAGAAAATGCCTTACCCATTGTGCTATCTCTCTGGCCTATATTGTCAGAATTCCTCATTCCACTCTATGCACTTGTACTGGAGTCAAGAGAACTCTCATTTTACCAATACCTTAAATGATATAGAATGTTAGGTTTTGTCTCTTTAAGCTGATATAGAGATGTCTTTGAATACCATTTGAATCTTCATTTCTAGCCCTACCTCTATGCAAGAATCATTTTCAAGACAAAACTATTTTTCTATATATTTTTTATTTCACTCAAATAAACACATAAACACATTTTAAAAATGTACTTTTTGTTTATAGGTATAAATTCTATACATTACTTGGGGTGACTTTTCATTTATAATTTATACATTTTATATATTTATTTTTATATTTATATTTTTCATACATATTTTATATATTTATATTATATATAATTTATATATATATATAATTTATAATCCCAACACTGTAGTCACCTCACACTGAAATACTGTAAAAATTTATCAACTACTAACACTTCCTCTGTATCATCATATTTTACTGGCCACAGTGACTTGTTGAAATTGCAAAATTGAGTTTGTTATATGTACTGTGTATCATATTTTGAGGCCATAATATATTCAACAGTAAATACTTGTCAAATGTTCTCATTTTTATAAAAATGAGAATATCATCTCTATCAACTGAAAAGAGAAATACTTTTGAAAACTTTAATTTTATTCTTTAAATTCATGGGCATGAAAATATTCTTTGATAGAACTATATAATTTAATGTATTTGCCATTTAAACTCTCACCTTTTTCATTGTGTCATTCTTTCATTGACTTCCTCATTTTTCCACCACATAAGTTGAAACTTCAGGAAGGGATATAAAGTGTACTTGGCTCAATGTTTATTATAATTATTTTGCATTGATGTATTTGTTGGTTCCAACTCCCACATATTTAAGAAAAATAACCTACAAAATTAAGAGTTGTCATTACCCATATTTGCCAATCACATTTAAAGTTGCAAAATATTATATTTACATAAAAACAGAGATGATGCATATATATGCAGTTAATAAATTATAATGAAACTAAGAAAAGGACCACAATGTCACACAATATTGTTGGTACAGCAGAAACTATATATTTCTGCTTTTGTATTTTCTTTCATTTTGCACATTAATTTTGAGTCCTTCAATCTGTTTCATGTGAATTGTTTCATTTTCTAAAAAATTGTTTATTTCTGTTATGCTACTTTATTTTAGTGTATGATAATTCTGCAATCAGTAAGTAATAACAATGGTTTATATATGTGTTCCTGTTTAGTTCCTATTTCTTATTATTATAAATGATGCTTCAAATTCTATTTCTGCATGTACCCCTGTTATCTAGCATATATTAAGAATGAAAGTGCTGATTGTAGAATAAATCAATTTTACTACAAAATGCCAGTCTTTTTACCTGCTCTGTAATATAGTTATCATATAGTTATAATTAATTATATAGTTATTGCAGTTTATTGTAATATTACATTGTATTCCCTCTATGGCTAATGTAGGTGACCTCTTTTTCTTGTTTATTGGCTTCTTGATATCTTGTCTTAACAGTGTCTGTATTTAATTATTTTGCTCATTTTATTACATGGCTTTCAATTTTTCTTTTAACTTTAAAATTTTAATATTAAGACATTAATTTAAAAGTTATTCATACTTGAGTTTAGGCTTACTATGTCCCAGTACCAATCCTTCCACCTATGTTTAATTCTATCCCTCAGTGTCTCCCATTTTAGCTATTTAAAAATATACATTTTCTGGATATTGGTGTTCTTTTGTGTTGCAAACATAATTGTCCATTTAAATTTTTCTTTACGGATTCAGAGCAATAGTACAATGGCTAGGGTGTTTGCCTTGCTCATGACCTTGCCTTGAACCCAGGTTCAATCACTGATAACATCAGTCTCCTGAGCCCTCCAAGAATAATCCCTGAGGGCAGAAGCAGAACTAAGCCCTGAGCACAGTTGTGTGTGGCCCCCAAACAAACAAACAAATTATATATAAATATTTCCTTTTCTTTTTTAAAAACATTAATTAATATTATGCAGCTGTCAGGAGAGATGAAGTCATGAAATTTTCCTGTACATGGATGTACATGGAATCTATTATGCTGAGTGAAATAAGTCAGAGAGAGAGAAATGCAGAATGGTCTCACTCATCTATGGGTTTTAAGAAAAATGAAAGACATTCTTGCAATAATAATTTTCAGACACAAAAGAGTAAAGAACTGGAAGTTCCAGCTCACCTCAGGAAGCTCACCACAAAGAGTGATGAGTTTACTTAGAGAAAAAATTACATAATAATGAGAATGTATGAGGGAAATGGAAAGCCTGTCTAGATTACAGGCGGGATTTGGGTGGGGAGGAGGGAAATTTGGGACATTGGTGATTTTATTTATTATTTATTTATTTTATTTATTTATTTATTCGGATTTTATTTTCTACTCACTATGTTTATGTGTTGGAAATATCAAGTTCCTTCTATTTATGCCTTGATGTTGCTCATTTTTTTTCTTTGGACAATTTGGCCAACTGTCTATTTCTTGGAGATTATATATGATGAATGTTAGAATTCTTTTTTTTTTTTTTTTTTTTTGCTAGCTGAAATCTCAAATTCAGTATTACAGCATTGTTTTTTAAGTTTTAGTAGAACAAACACACTATTCCCTAAGAAGTTAAAAAACATGACAGTTTAGTCATTTACCCATCTGCGCTGGCGGTCAGTGTCCACTGAATGAATTTGTTCTAAATTTAGTGAAATAAATGGAAACACCCAGGATTTGAACCTGGAGCTAATAATATGAAGAAAGAAGACAAATGTGATTTTTCTTACTCTTTATTGTGGTGATTCTAGAGGCAGTCAATGTTCAGAAACAATTTCATTTATACCAGCAGCTGGGTCCAGTTTTTAGCATATTCTCAGCAGTCTAAAACAGATTATAGATTACAGTATCCCTCGACATTTTCAAAGATTTGTTATATTATTAAAATATTCACAGTTCTTTAACCTTCAGGACCTGCGAGTGGCTAGGCACTTGCCGCATAAACGGTTGGCCCGGGCTCTATTTTCACATTCCATATGGTCCTCTGAGCATAGCCAAGAGTGATTCTGGAGTGCAGAACCAGGAGTGGTGCCAAAACAAAAACCAAACAAACAAAACCAATTCTTCATCCAGACTTCATGTAGAACCCTCTGTCATGTGTCTTTTTAATCTCAAGTTGGGCAGAGAGGATGGATGCAGGGCAGAAGATGCATGCATGTTTCTTTCCCTTCCTTGAAGCTGGCTGACCTTGAAGTTTGCTTGAGCCAATTGAATGCAGCAGACTTGATGCTTTTCCAGTTCCAAATACAGACCCCTTAGGAGGCCTGGCATACTTCTCATAGTCTTGCAGCCTTTGAAAATCCTTACTGGTAATCCAGTTTTCGTCTGCTGACTGATCATTATTATATTGCCTTAGTGTATCTACAGACCACCAGAGGTAGAACCATGTTACTGGCAGTCACAGGCCCATAAAGCAGTCCAATCCAATTTGTCAAACCATAAAACTGTAAGCTAAACAAATGAGTGCCGCTAAATTTTGGAATGATTCATGACACAATAAAAGCCATTTCACTGTAATGATGTAGTTTGGAATTCACTCTGTAAATTCGTTATCACTTATTTCCAATGCCGATTTTCTGCCTGTCTGGTGATGCTATGAGATTTGCAAATACCTTTCAAACCTATTCCTGTTTCTTTTAAAATCAGTAAGAAATTTCTTCTGTTGCTTGCAACTAAGAATGCAAATAGATTTGAAATAAGCTGGAATTTTGGTATGCTAAAGTATTTTATTTCCCATATTTCATGTCGTTTTATTAGACTTTTTGTATTCCTAATAGCAATTATATCATCCAAATTTTTCTGAAGATCAGATTAAATAAATTTCAGTGAACAAAAAAAGATACTATTTGAGATTTTAAAAAGTTTCTTCATAAGTTTTCATTTTTTTCTGTCACATTTGATATATATATATATATATATATATATACCAAGTCTAATGAAAGATACAATAGTCATTAAAAAAAAGAAAATTAGAAGTGAAGAAAAGTGAATTTATTTATAGGTAATCTTAAGGGAAAGGCCAAGTTTAAATCTCTTTCATATAGTCTGACTATCAGAGAGCTACAGATGAATAAAACCATGATTTTTTTTTAAAAAAAGATAATAAGATGTGATTTATTTTAAAAATAAAGAAGAGAGAGAATGCAAGCTCAGAGAACTTCATCTTTCCAAGGTTTGGAAGTTCTAGAATTATGATGAAATTAATGTAGTTGGGCACATTGTTGTCCAGGTTTGCTTTAACATCAAATACCCCTAATGTTAAAATAAAAAATCATTTTAAAATGATCTTTTCTTAAAAAAAAAAATGATCTTTTCTTTCCTCCTGCACATAACAAAATATCATTTCCAAGAGATTGAGTTTCTTTGACCTATTTCATCTCTATGCTATTAGCCTATTTACATTTAATATTCCAATTTTTTACCTCTTCCCTCGAGTGTCAGGTCATTTAGTAGTTGTCCTTATTATTACAAAATCAGATTGATTTTACTATCATATTGAAGATTCCTGGTTTCAGAAACTAATGAATATTCTTCTCCATTGTGAACTTTTCTCAGAATGCCTCAATTTCTACCAATATGTTAATAAAATTATCCCTCATGCTGATATTAATCTGATGTTCTTTGGTTTGGTTTTGGTTTTGGGATACACCTGATGGTGCTCAGGTTCGAGTGACCATATAAGATTCCAGGGACTGACCTTAGTCAGCTGCATGCAAGGCAAATACCATACCCTCTCTGCTATAGTTCTGTATCTCAACCTGATGTTCTTATCACTTAGCAACAATGACTTTTTAGCAATGAACATTTTCATAAAACTAGGGTTGATTTTCATTTATTTTTAACACAATCACTAATTTGATAATGCCTTTATTGAGGAAATAAAGTACTTCTTTTCACCAAAAAGGAACAAAATATTTATTCTTTAAGGTGCCCCTAGATCAAGCTTTAACTTGATAAAAAATAGCTTTTTGAAAATCAAAAATGTAGTAACTAATTTGTTTCTTTAAAATTACTGCTTTTTAAATGAATATCCAACCTACTAACAGTCATTCAAAACCTACACATCTCAAAAGCAACAAAAAACTTATTATGGTGTAATGCAGCCACAGAAATATATTTTTCAGCATTAAATACTGTGATTAGAAACAATATGAAAATCTAGATCCAAGAACACATGCTTAGAACCCTTATTTTCCCTGAGTATCTTTACTTTTCTGTGCAGAGCATCCGGTAGTAACAATTCAAGAGGTCCTATATCTGTATATCAAAACTGTATGAAGTACATGCCCTGTAACCAATGAAAATGTCACAATACTCATGAACTTATTAGAGATCTCTACTTGTTTTTTTTGGGGGGGAGGGGAGTGGGCCACAGCCGTTGACATTCAGGGGTTACTCCTGGCTATGCTCTCAGAAATCACTTCTGTGTTGGGGGAACATATGGGACTCCGGGAATAGAACCATAGTCTGTCCTAGGCTAGCGTGGGCAAGGTAGATGCCTTACACCTTGCTCCACCACTCTGGCCCCTCTACTTTTTTTTTTTTTCAATTCAACAGATGTTTATTGAACAGTAACACATACAACCATGATCTAAACAAGATGAGTAGAATGGGATATAGAAAATAAAAAATAACTAAGTTCCTGTTCTTCAAGGAACTGTATTCTAACAGAAAAAGGTGAAAATTAAAATAGCACGCACCATTTTATTATGAATGTGATGGAGTGAAAAATAGAAAAAAACAAATGGACCTAAGAAAATAGAAAAAAACAAATGGACATAAGAATATGGAGAAGTGATGACTATTCTGTATATATATATTATATATGTCTACATAGGTCCATATATGCTTATATGAAAATCTAGTTTTAATGAAGTACAATAAACCATTTAGAATTTACTTTGTATGCTGAGAGAAATCCAGAGAAATATGTTCTTGCCCTTTTCCTCTCCCTGGCATGCTCATCTCTAAATTATTCACCTATTTTCTCCCTCACCTTTCCTCACCAGCTTTCAGAAGGAAAAAATAAATCACCCAAACAACAAACAAATAAAAAAGCATCAGAGCACAAAACAGACTACTTAGCAGTAATATAGACTACTTACCATTGTGTTACCTTTTCAAAAATTTGGAAAAAATGATTTCATTAGTGGACATTAATGGATGTTTATAAACAAATCACTACAAACCAAAATATTACTTAAAATCATGGGGATGGTCAGGTTGGCTCAAAACTTGGAGGTCTTTGGTTTTTTTTCTCTTTATTTTGGGTGCACACCTAGCAGACATCAGGGATGACTCGGTTCTGAGCTCAGAAATAACTATTGGAGGGGTTTAGGGGTCCACATATAGTGTTAGATGGTCCTGGGCTTTCTATATGCAAGGGAGTGTACAATCTCTCCAGTCTTACCTGGAGATCTTTGTTAAAGCTCCAAGAATTATGAAGATTTTTTTCACCTATGGCTGCTGTGCTGTATAACTCCAGAATGTTGGTCATGTACCCTTTATCCTGACCAAAACTGAGTGGGCATTTGCTTTCTGCCAATACAGTATTATCAAAAGACATATGGCATATATTTTGTAAAACCCATGCACAATTTGTCTTACATGTAAAGTTTTCTAGTATTTCTTTTTCTATAGCATTTTCCATTTCTTTTCATATTCTATTATAGAACTTATTTCGCTTCTGTAGAATTGCAAGTTTGCACATGATCTCATTAGCTCAGAAGTAGGTTACTTTGAGGACAGACATGGGGTATTTGCAATATTTGCTTTTTTCAGTCTTATGTAAACAATTGTTAAATTAGTACCTTGATATATTTTTGGAAATTAGAAATTTTAATTCTGTTGTTTTCACACAGCCCCTTTGTTGTTCTATGTATTCATTTTCTCACAGATTTCACAGTAAGGCAAGTGACAGAATATAATTAAGCATCAAGTAATCAAATGTCTCCAAAAACACTTGTGTTGCCACTTGGGTTATATTTATGAGTGGTTCTTTATGTGAGTTAATTTTATGTGAGTCATTTTCTTTAAGAGATGACTTTCTAGCTGTAACCATGTATTTGGCTAGACACAGATAGTCCATTGTCTTTCAAAGACCAAGTAAATAACTTTTTAAGCTGCTTATCAGAGTCATTGAAGGCAGAATATTTGAACTCATTTTTTTTGTAACAGAGGAATGTAATGAAGAAAATATATCAACATTTTAACCACTTTTTTTAGGCATAGTATACACTTTATTTTTAAAACCTGTGTTCATTCTTTTTGTTTTGTTTATGCTAAATTATTTTTGGCCACACCCTGTGGTGTTCAGAGATTACTCCTGGCTCAATGATCAGAAAATGCTCCTGGCTGGTGGGACTATATGGGATGCTGGGGGAAAAAACCATGGTCCGTCCTGAGTCACTGCATGCAAGGCTAGCACCCTACTGCTGTGCTACCACTCTGGTCTCTTCTTCTCACTTTTTATTTATTTTGTTTTTCTATACATGTCCTCCTTTTTAAAAAAATATAGTTTTCATTTCACCTCCTCAAGTGGTTATGAAGTAAGCTTTCAATTCAGCTTTTTTTCTCATTTGATTAATAGTTAGGATTTTAAATTAGTGTTAAAACTATTTGAGAGCAAATAATTGGAAAAACTGCCTCATTCTCTTCATTCAGGTGATAATCCTTGTTCCTTTATTGATACGATGGACTGAATTGTGTCTTCCTGAAATCTTGTGTTAAAACATTGGCACTCAATATGCCAATATTAGAAGATAGCAACTCCAAGAGGAAATTAACTTAAATTAAAACAGATTGATAAGTAATGTCCTAACCCATTAGGACTGTTCCAATAGGAACAGACAACAAAGAACTCTCCTCTTCTTAGAGATAAAATACCAAGAGAGGAGACAAAAGTTTTTGCAGTCTGTAAACCAGAGAAAGTTCACTAGAATGTGATTGACATGGCCTTGGTCTTAAATTTCTAGCATCCAGATTTGTCAAAATATAAACATCTATTGTTTTAAGCACTCCATCTGAGTTTTCTGTTTCATAGTCTCAGCTGATTACATATAGTAGAATCTATTTTCATTTGCCGATTTCCTATTTCAGTTCTCTTTATAAAGTTTCTATTAAAAAGATTGTCTTTTTTATTTGTTTGTTGTTTTTTGTTTGGGGGACACACTCAGTGATGCTCAGGGTTTACCACTGGCTATGCACTCAGAAAACGCTCCTGGCTCGAGGGACCATAAGGGACGTCGGGGAATCCAACCGAGGTCCATCCTGGGTCAGCCACATGCAAGGCAAACACCCCACCTCTGTGATATCACTCCAATTCTGAAGAAGAGGTTATCTTAACTGTCTCCTTGTCTTTTATATATTTTGTTTTTTTTTTTTGGGGGGGGGGGTGGAGAACAGCCAGTGGTATTCAAGACTTATTTCTGAATCTGTGTTCAGAAAAGAACACAAAAATTACTCATGGCAGAGCTCCATGGACCACATAAGGTATAAAGGATGGAAACTGAGTTGATTGCACTAGTTGCATACAAGGCAAGGGCAATACCTTCTATACTATCTCTCTTACTTTTGACTCATGTTTTCCTTATAATGTTATTTGCTTAATATTCTCAGATATTTAACTTTATTATTTAATATTTAAAAATAAATCATGTTATATTTATTTTGTTATTTAGCATTCCTACTTTATTAATTTTGAATAGCATGATGATATTCTAAGTTTAAATATTGTATTTTTCTCATATTGCATATGTTCTATAAATCATTTTTATTTTAGGGGTAATTGCTTGTCAAATTTCTCTGTAGATATTATCAATACACATTCTTCTGATCTTTGTATAATCTTTTACTTTCTAAGTATGCTTTATTTATTTTCATCTTTGTCTTTTAGCTCTTTGTTTGTTCTATTTCTTAGTATTAAGATTTAATACCTTGACTGTTAGTATGTTAAGTACTAAATAAAATTTAGAGAATTTAGTACATACTTAAATTGAGTCTGACTAATTCTTTTCTACATTTGTTAAATTGCTTTTTTTTTTTTGTTTGTTTGTTTGAAGCCACAGCCGATGGTGCTCAGGATTTTATTTTAGAGAACATTTCTAGGAAGGGAGTGCTCAGGAAAGAGTATGAGGGCTGGGGATGGAATCTGGATCAGTTGCATGTAAGGTAATCACACTCTCCACTCTGCTATCACTCTGACCCACATTTGTTTAAAGTACTTTTACTTGTTTTCACAATGTAGTCATATTTATGTTTATGAGGTATTCAGATATTATGATAGTTTGAATTTGAAAAAAAAAGTATCTAGCAGGGCTGGAGAGATAGTACTGTAGGCCTGCCTTGCATGTAGATGACCTAGATTTGATTTCCCTGGAGCCCCATATGAAACCCTGAGCACTGACATGAGATATTCCTGATCATAACAAGGTGTAGCATATAAACAGAGATAAAAAAAATAAGGGAAAGAGTATAGTTGACTAGATCAAGATAAGCACTACTCCCATTAGAATCAAACTAGAATTCTATTTATGATGTTTTCAAATACATTGATAAAAAAAAAAAGGCATGGTTCTCTGAAAAATCTATGGCCAGCTATGATCAGTATTGGATTGGAAATAAAATATAAACCAAATGTACTGCCTTGGGATTTTGAAAAGAAAGTTAATAGTCAGTAAATAACAGAAAGAAGTGATCAAAGATGTAGTTCCTAGTAATAACAATGGAAATTAGAGCCTCTAAAATTCAATCAGTTGTGACTGCTCTTTTAAATGTCTATATTTGTATTGTATGACAGGAAGAAATGCCCATCAATAAAGTAGACCATTCACTCCTCTGGTAGAGCCAGGATACACAGGAAGCCAAATAGGAATTAAAATAATTTGCCAGAGGAGAAACAGACACGAACATGTGACCTTTAACCTAACAATAAACACCATATCAATATGTAATAAACCAGCTCTTATTTGCTACTTCATTCCACTTTGATTAATAGTTTTTTGTTGCACTCCTGATAAAAGCTGATATCAGAGATATTTATTCATTTATAACACTTATGAAATGATGATTGTTTAACTCTCAATTCATGGGTTAAATGTTGTTTCCTGTGTTTTCAGTGGACCCTGGAAAGAACGCTAATAGGAATTTTAGTCTGCTTTAGGAAATTCTGATGGAAAAGGTTTAAGGTGGAAGTCCCAAGCAAGTCTGTTGTTTTAACCTGCACACAAAGGGGTTGCTAAATTAAATATCCCAAGTTGGAAAAAGAAAAATAACTGAAAATATAAGTCAAAAAGTAAAGTTTGAAACTTTCATGAAAAGTCTATACAGAATCTGGAATTCAGGTGATTATAAATGAGAAGATCTGAGGCAAGCAAAATTTATTGGTAAGAAATTATGTTTGACTTATATAAATCTAAAGTCCCTAGGGCAGTTATATGCCCAGTAATAGAAAACTTAGCGATTTATGAAATAAGCCTGTTGCTTTGTGGATAAACATAAATGTTATAAGTTTTTGGCTTAAATTTTTTATCCCTAAATACTCTATCTGAAAATTCTTCATGAATGACAGAAATTCAGTATTTGATGACAGTAAACTGGTTCTACTTATTTTTACTTTTTCTTTCATTTTACTTATTATCTTGTTATAATAGTGTCAATATTTTTACTTCAGGTGTAAAATTTCAGTGCATCATGCCTACCACAATGCCAATTACCTTCTAAAATTGTCCTCAAATCCTTGCTATTTCCAGACACTCAATTTTAAATATATTTTAAATGCAAAATATCTTTGCTAATAATTATTTTCTTAAAATGTAAGTTTCCCTGTCTCATTTAATAATTGGTATCTCTAAAAGAGCATCTCTCACTACAGTGGGCATTATGTCTTTCCATGTGTGGTCTAAATAACACATCAACATGGTATCACATGTAAAAGTCAACATACTACATGGTTAAAACATTGAGTAATAGATTCATAATTTAAAGGAAGGTTTGGTCATATAATAGTAACTTTATATCCTAAAATCCTAAAATCTACTCTTTATAGGCCACTATTTCCTAACCTAGAAAACTGCTCAGATCATTGTATAGTCGTGGGTATAGATGAAATCACATAACTAACTAAATAAATATTATAATTAATAATTTAGTGCATTTAAGCTGTGTGACATTACTCGATTATATGAGCTAATTCAAACTGAAACCTCATTTTAATGTAAATAGTTCTGACACTCATAACCTCTACTTTTATTATTTTTTATTTTTAAACACATGACATTATGAGATTTCCCAAACCAGTTTTCTATTTGCATAGAGGCCACATTTACAATATATTGAAAAGTATTCAATATGGGTATTCAAATTTGATTTTCTATATTGGCTATTCCTCAAGCAATTATGAACTCAAAATTGTTTTGCATTCAGTGGGCATTTATGGGACTATGTTTTATATGCCAAGCTCTAAAATAACAACTGTTTCTGTCTTTTAACTATTATCAGTTTATTTCAATGACCTTCTTGTTCGAAATAATGTTTTTCTTATTTAAATGGGTATAAGTAAAGTAAGTATGTTACTCTATAAGATAAAGAAAAATTATGTTGCATTTCTTTGCAAATAAAAAGTAAAAATAAATAATCTTAGTGAGTGACAATAAATATCTGTTTTGCAAATCAAGGACAAGTAGAGAGTTTTACTGGGTGACTTTGGTTACATAAATCTGTTTACTTGGACATCATTTAATCAACTATGTATCCACATAACTTTTATCTATATAATTTGTTTTTGGTCTTTGCTTTATTATATCACTAAAGGTCATTCAGTGCTTGGCTAAAATCTAAAAATATTTTAAACTTCTGCAGCATCCCCTTAATCTGCAACTCTAGATACTATACTAGAGAGTAAAAGGACAACTTGTAAAGTTGAATTTATTTTAAATAATTTCACAGAGAAAGCATGCTATGAATTTTTGTGTTTCTAAGAGACACAGCCATCTGGATTTAAAATGTTTTTCCCATACAAGCTTTTATTTGTGAATCATTATTCTTATATTCAAGATTTATAATTTATTCTTATCTTCAAAATATATGTTATAGTATGTCTTGGCCACAATAAACTAGATTGTTTTGCTCACAAGTTACCCTAGAGAACTAAATGAGACACTTTGGGAAGCTCCAGTAATTTTTAAGACCTATTAAGACTCCAATTCTGAAATTGCATTTCATATAATTAGGAATAAGGAATCAATCAATACAATAGTACCTTATTGACTCAGAAATATTTACTTTTTGGCAGGGTAAAGATTATCGCCTAACTTCCTTTTTAGTAGTCAACCTAAGAACTTTTTTGTTTTGTTTTGGTTTGTTTTGTTTGTTTTTGGGTCACACCTGGCAGCACTCAGGGGTCACTCCTGGCTCTATGCTCAGAAATTGTCCTGGCAGGCTTGGGAGACCATATGGGATACTGGGATTCAAACCACCATCCTTCTGCATGCAAGACAAATGCCCTAACTCCATGATATCTCTTCAGCCCCAACCTAAGGACTTATTTGACCAGATTCAGTCATTAACTGTTTAAGAACTTGGAAATTATTAGACTTTATAGTTTCTAGATGATGCATCAGAAAAGTCAGATAAGTCAATCGTGTTAATAGCAACTCCAAAATTTCACAATTCACAGAAAGACTTAGCCTTATTATATAGGAAAATAAAAGAACTGAACTGCCTCTCTAAATGTGTTTATCAGAAAAACAGATACCTAGAAAAATATTGTGAGATGAAATTTTTATAGCATCTCAAACAATAAATCCAAAATGCTATTTAATGTTGTACATATATTGTGCTATACAATATTTTATATGAATTATGTATTTATGTGTTTATTATGTTGTACAATAAGTTACATAACCCAATGTTTATAGAACAAAATTTATTTTTGTAATTAATGTGTTGAAAAAACACCCAAATATTGAATTTCTAGGGCTTTGCAAAGATTGTCTTAGGAATTTATTCTCATGGTGACTCACAAATTAATCTTCAGAAAAGGGTCCCAATCTATCAATGTTTACAGTAGAAATTAATAGCTTAACCTAATTTCCTATGGTCAGAGCTTATAGTTATTTTTTAATTGTTTAATAATAAGAGTAAAGATGCTTATAGCATTTTGCATCAATCATTTTATATAACTCTAAAGATAAAGGTATATTCTTTTCTGTAAAAAAATGATGTGTACTTGACTCACTTCAAATCAAGTTTCTTTTTTTATTAATATCTTTATTTAAACACCTTGATTACAAATATGATTGTAGTTGAGTTTCAGTCATGTGAAGAACACCCCCCTACTGCAACAGTCCTACCACCAATGTCCCAAATCTCCCTCCACTCCACCTCACCCCCACCTGTTCTCTAGACAGGCTTTCTACTTCCCTCATTTATTCACGTGGTTATGATAGTTTTCAGTGTAGTTCTTTTTCTTTTTTTTTTGTTGTTTTGTTTTCTTTTTGGGCCACACCCGGTGACGCTCAGGGGTTACTCCTGGCTATGAGCTCAGAAGTCGCTCCTGGCTTGGGGGACCATATGGGACGCCCGGGGATAGAACCTAGGACCTTCCTAGGCCAGTGCAGGCAAGGAAGCCACCTTACCTCTAGTGCCACCACGCCGGCCCCAAGTGTAGGTATTTTTCTAACTGCACTCACCACTGTTTGGTGAGCTTTGTGTCGTGAGCTGGACCTTCCAGCCCTCCTCTCTTTATCTCTAAGGATTATTGCAAAAATGTCTTTTATTTTTCTTAGAACTCATAGATGAGTGAGACTATTCTGTGTCTATCTCTCTCCCTCTGACATGTACATCCATGTATAGGAAAATTTCATGACTTCATCTCTCCTGAATGCTGCATAATATTCCATTGTGTATATGTACCACAGTTTCTTTAGCCATTCATCTGTTGAAGGGCATCTTGGTTGTTTCCAGAGTCTGGCTATTTGTAAATTGCGTGGCAATGAATAGAGGTGTGAGGAAAGGATGTTGTATATTATTTTGTGTTCCTAGGGTATATCCTTAGGAGTGGGGATTACGCATCATTTCCAATGAATTATGAAAAAAGTAAAATTTTTGTTATGCTTTAATTTATAACATAATAGTAAAAATGTAAGAAAAATTACCATCTAAACAGAGTAGAATCTTCATAATATCCAAGAGAAAAATGCAACTTTGGGGGAAAAGCTGTATTTCAGTATGAGTATTTATAGCAGCAATGTATGCTAACTAGATTCAACATTATACCTGCAGAAAAACTGCTAACCTTTTTCCGTTTTCATGTGAACTAAATTTTGGTTAAAATGAACGTTTATTTTATTTGGTGCTTAATAGTAGTAAATGCAGCAAAAGTTGGTTCAGAACTTGCATTCTGAGAATCCTCTTGCAGTCACTGTCTGTAGCTTAGGTTTCATTGTAATACAAATCACCGGCCATTATATTTCTTGGCAGTAATTTATTCCATAATGGTTCTGGCTATGATTCAGTATTAAAGAAATTGCGGAGCTGAATCTGTCGACACAAAACTTGAGTAGGAGGAGTAAATGTTTCAAGCACATTGTGTTCTTCCATACCCATCTGGTGTTCTGAAATCTTACAAGCTAGGGAGGTCTACAAAATGTTTGGTGGCACATTTGAGAGAGAGAAAACCAAAAATATGCATATTCATATTTTTGTTTTATTATAAGATCTATTAGCAAAGAACACTAGACTAAGCTATAACTTCATTTTGCCTAGAACAATTTCGGAGATAATTTCTCGCCTGATGAATGCAAATATGTGACTCATTTTTTTTTTTTTTTTTTTTTTTTTTTTTTTTTTTTTTTTTTTTTTGGTTTTTGGGCCACACCCTGTGACGCTCAGGGGTTACTCCTGGCTATGCGCTCAGAAGTTGCTCCTGGCTTCTTGGGGGACCATATGGGACGCCGGGGGATCGAACCGCGGTCCATCCTAGGCTAGCGCAGGCAAGGCAGGCACCTTACCTCCAGCGCCACCGCCCGGCCCCGTGACTCATTTTTAACAAGAAAAATAACTAAATGATGATACTAAAAGTATTCAGGTAATCATCTTTTCAATAAAAATTGACAAAATGGCAATATATATCCCAGTACAAGATTCTAAACTTGCACTTTTTAATCCCACTAAAATTTTAATATAAAATCTTCATTGAACCAGCAAAAAAACATTTTCAGAAGATGACAAAGGATAAGTACTTTAGCTGTTATTGACTAAAACAGAAGATTTTGATGTATTTTTTCAATTACATGTATATTTATTGAAGTAAATTATATGTACCTTTTCTCCCACAATATTATTTTATGTTACTTTATTTATTTATTTATCTATTTATTTATTGTTTTTAGGCCACACCTGGTGACATTCAGTGATTACTCCTGGCTATGCATTCAGAAATTGTTCCTGTCTTGGGAGACAATATGGGACGCCAGGGATCAAACCCAGGTCCATATGGGTTAATTGCATGCAAGACAAGCACCCTATCATTTCGCTATTTTTCTGGCCCCTTTGTTGCCTATTTTTGACATATACTTAGAAGATAATTTAAAAGCTTTTTAATTAAAACATGCTATTTTGATGAATTTGTTAACATTGAAAAAAGAAATTATTCCAGATACACTGGTATTTTATTGCTTTGTTTGCAAATTATTTATGTTTAAAGAAAATAGCATGGCATAATATACTAAAATTATCTATTATTTTGCTGTTTAGCTTGTTAACCTTGTTACAATACTGTTAATATTTTTGACTTTGATGTTCAAAACCACTGTACATCCCCAACACACCACCTAAGTATTGAGCACACTCCTCCAATGTCATATTACTTCTATAAAAAGTAAAAAATGACATCACAAGAAACATTTATCAACTTAATATTATTAGAAAAAACCGGGGGATGTTAAGCAGTGATTACTCCTGACTCTGAGCTCAGAAATCATTCCTGGCAGGCTCGGGGAACTATATGGGATGACAGGGATCGAAGTCTTGTCCTTGGATTTGTAGCTTGCAAGGCAAATACCATACCACTGTGTTATCACTCTGACCCTAATTAGAAATATTTTTTAGTTCTCAATTTTCAGTTCCTTTCTTTCATACCTTATTTAGTTTATTGTAAATTCTTTTTTATTTTTCATAATTCCTATTCTCTTCTCTTTTTGCTATTATTGTTGCAGCAATGACCACAGTTACACACACCAATTACGGTGCTTGTAGGGGTCTCACGCTTTCAGTTGTGGTACTTGCACACCTATGTACCAACTTATATCTTTTAGAAGTGGTGCTTAAACACACCAATGCCATGCTTGGTACTCCAAGCATCAGCCATCATGACCACACTTAGCACATGTGATGACTTCAAAGATTAGAATCTGGGCCAGGACTGGAGCCATAACAAAGTGGTAGGGTGTTTTGCTTTGCATGCAGCTGACCCAGGACGAACCTGGGTTTGATCCCCAGCATCCCATACGGTCTCCCCAGTCAGGAGTGATTTCTGAGTATATAGCAGGAGTAAACCCTGTCACGGGTGTGCCCTCCTACCCCCCCACCCAGCAAAAAAAAGAATTAAAGCCATATACTTGTAAGAGAGGCACTTTTATGGACCTCACATCTGAATATTTTTTATGGAATACAAGATCAAAATTTGACATTTTAAAGTAAAAACTCTTCAAGATATCATATTAAAGAATTCAAAGTTTTATTATATTTCAAGAACTTTAAATGAAAAGGTCATGTCTTCTGTACTGTAAAAAACCCACAGGAGATATTTTCCTATTCATTAACTTCCATATGACACAATTTTATGGAGCTTTCAGTGTAATTTTCATGTTGAAGAGTCTATTTGAGTTGATTAGAGAGTATTTCTATAAAATTTGGAGTGCTTTTATAGCAAGGCATTTATTTTGAAAAAACAATTCCAAGCACATTGTTTCATTGGTTGGCAGTATTAGTTTCACAAATGTTTCTTCAGCTCAAGCATTTCTCACAAATAGGAAAATTAAAAATGTTTTTAACCCACAAGTTGTCAATATTTTTTTAGCTTTCATATTCTTCCCCATTCTTTTAATCTAATGTATTGTATGTGAAGAACTTTCATATCAGTAATAACATATACTTACGGTTTTTCTTTTGTTGCCCAGGCTACAAATTAAAAATAAATATTGTTTATAAAAAGATTTGTTTTCTCTAAGAAATACAAATGAATAGAGCATTTTGAAATTATTTGGAAATTCAGAAATGTGTGGCTAATAACAAGTTAACACTAGATAAAATCTCTTTTGAGTGCATTTCATGCACTATTAACACATAAATACATATTAATCTCAAGCCATTAAATTTTTGTATCCCAGATCCAAAAGTTGTTTATGTACACCTAGAGAATAGAAAGTTTATTCATAGTACAGAAATCACTAACATTTGAAAAACAAAAAAGCAATTACTCCAACTGTGTAATGATCATGTTAGATAGAAGAATCACAAATTTAGCTTATCCCTTTAAAATAAAAAACAGATTTTATAGATTATGACTGCTTGAAAAATTGGAGAAAATTAACACCTTCAGAATTATAAATACAAAAAGAATAATTAAGCTGCTAGTATTATTTTTAGAACAATGAAGTTTCACATTGGAGAGATATGTTATCACAAAGTAATAAAATAAAATTGTGGGATATTTTTCTTGTTTTATCATCTAAATTAATGAGAGCTATCTTCTTGCATCCTTTCATTTTCAATTTTACTTTTTTAATTCATAACTTCCATCCTTTTGAATATTTATTTCATAATTATTCCTGTTAGCGATCATGTTCTCTTCTACTATTCCTCTCCTTCATCCCCCTTATTTCCTATATATTTATTTCATATTTTTCTCTGTGTCTATAGAAATTAAGTTCAACAAAAAAGTCTATGATAGCACTTTTATGTTCAAATGAAGAAAATACAAATGGCATTATTGGTAATAGATATTTAAAATATCTGATAGTAATTTTTCTTATTTGAAGGAATCTAAACATAGAAGATGGACAATCATCTGAAAAAATATATATCTTTTTATCTTTATTCCTTTCTTCCCCTTCACTTTTTTTTATTTTGCATTCCTATTCTCTCCCCTAAGGCTTGCTTTAGGCTTTTTATTCAGTCCAAAGACTCTGAAACAATTAGTAACTGGAGAAGGAAAGGATATACTCTCTGACCTATTTCAGAAACGAAGCTGACTTCTCAGGCCTCCCCCCCTTCTCTTTATCCATCCCCTGAACCTTTTAAACATTGATGATATCACACTAACAGGCTACTAATGTGACTTTGGCTGGCAATCTGCAGAGGCTAGAAGAGGTGCAGTTTCAGGTGCAGGTAAGAGACTTTTGACATCTTTCCCTTTTATCTGGTAGTTGTTCTTTAGTCCCTGCTGAACAAGCTAGTCAAAAATAGAAAAGCCCATATGCATATCAATAGATTGACTGTCCAGGGAGAATTTCAACTTCATACTAACTTTATCCATTTAAAAATATATTTATTAATAAATGCATAGTTCTTAGGTAGTGGAAGGAAAGTTTGGCCTGTGTTATCAGGAGGGACAATGACACACTTCACTTTCTAGGTATGAGATTTCTTGATGGTCCTGAGTTGGAAAGACTGGAAGCATTTATGCAGGATCAGCTTCTTCCTAACAGTTGCTCATTCACACAGCATCCTGATGAATTAAACATCTGACTACCTCACTCTGGTTTGATGGTGCCCAAAAGAAGGACACACATTTTCTGAATTTTAGTGCAGCATCATTTGCTCGTGGAGAATTATGGAACAGCTGAATGTTGCTATGTGTGCCACTTAATTATGTGTCACATGTAATTTCAGAGCAGTTCTATTTATAGTGCATTTTTATTTTTATAAAGCTTATATTTCAGAGTGGGAGGCGACGCTAATCATTTTAGGCCCTGTAATGAGGCTTGAAATGTGACTCAACAGAGCTTTAAAATTGTCCAATATTTTAAATGCATCTCATTCAGATCACAATGGCAAAGAGGATAGCAATGGCCTAAAATTAACTACAGGACTTGAAAGTTTGGGGCTTCATAGGCACTGTGTACATGCATTTGTCTGCATGCATGTTGAACATGTGTTTACTTTGTTTTGGGAGAGTTGTAATGACTGCTTATCAGAACAAAGCAGAGATAATCAAAAGAAATCTTAGGGCATCTAACAGATTCATAATTTATATAAATAATAAATAAGGTGATATTGATTCAAATGCATATTCAAGATGGTATTCAATGAGGAGAGACAAGCAAACAATATATATATGAGCAGATCAAAAAGAATCAAAATTCAGAGAGTTCAAATACAGAAAAGGGAATAAGTATGTCACATGCACTTATACATGGCTGGGATGTGTTACAGAAAAGTGTGATAACTATTGATTCAGAAGATTTCAATTCTCTTATAAACAAAGGACTGAGCTTGCCTTCTTTGGTATACGGGAAGTATAATGAGTAAATAGTATCACCCCTCTGTTTTTTTTCTTCCATAAGAGAAGACAAGAATGATCGAGGATGCTAAGTAAATTATGAGGCATCATTGTACTCTAAATTGACTATCATGAGGTTGAACAGATAAAACAATGTGTACAGGGTGCTTGCACTCCCAGACTTGATCATCAGCACTCCAACTCACTAGGAGTTATCTCACTCCTATTTCCTACATGCTTGTTGATTTACATTCAGCAATCAGAGCACAGTAGTTAGTCTTGAATACTTTATCAAGTGTGGCCCATAAGACACTAACTAACTAACTAACTAACTAACTAACTAACTAACTAACTAACTAACTAACTAACTAACTAACTAACTAACTAACTAACTAACTAACTAACTAACTAACTAACTAACTAACCAACCAACTAACTAACTAACTAACTAACTAACTAACTAACTAACTAACTAACTAGCCAACCAACCAACCACCCAACCAACCAAGTAAAATGACTCATGCTGTATCACCTGATTGATACAGCTATTTCTCTTTTTCCTCCCTTGTTCTCACCCTTCCCATAGACTTACCTCAAATTCTAAAACAATTCAGCTAGAAATGCAGATTGTGCAAGGCTTTAGAATTGCTGCAATCCTCCTGTGACTGCATGAATCAAGACTAGATTTTTGTGAGGAAGTGATAGATGGAGGGTCTTGAGAAACAGTTACAGCACCAGGATGACATGTTTTTGTGCCCTTTTGTTTATTTGCTTTTTTTTTTTTTTTTTGGTTCTGAACCTGTTAGTTACATTGGGAAGTTGAAATTGTAATGTGTTCATTTTCTATAGCTGTTCTCTTTCTATTTCTCTTTCATTTTTCTACATGCTTCATGAATTATATTCAGTCTTTATAAACCTTAAACCTACATTAGGGCACAAGCATTTTCTGGTTGGTTGTGCTCAGGAGTGACCCTAAATGGTACTTTGGAGGAACATATGTAGTGTTGGGTATGAAACCATAGTCAACTATACAAGGTAAGCATCTTAGTTCTCCTACATTTTGTAGAGCCCCAAAACTCAACTCTAAAGATAATTATTTTATTTATCATTAATTTATAAATTATGTATTTTCCCAGATCCTTTATTTTTTGAATATATATTCTTAAATTGAATCACCATGATAGTTCTTATTTTTTCATGATTGAATTTAGTTATACAAAGTTTATCACTCATTCTTTTATCAATGTACATTTCCAATGTCCTTAGTTACTGTTCCAACCCCATCCCCTTCTCTCTTATTATTTACTCAGGGATCACTCCTCATGGTGTTCAGTGGGTATATACAGTGTCAGGATTAGATCTGGGTGGACCACATATAGGGCCAGTGCCTTATCCTTTATACTTTCTCTTTGGTCTCAAGCTAAAATTGTGGGAACAATAAGGTTGTACTAGGTGGTATTCATGTCTTCTGGTTCTGAGTTCAGGGATAACTCATAATGGTTTGGGATATATTTATGGGGTGCTTCTAGAAATCAAACTTGAGTATCTCTCTGATACCACAACCAAATTTTTTTTTGGTTTTTGGGCCATACCCGGTGATGCTCAGGGGTCACTTCTGGCTATGCACTCAGAAATTGCTCCTACAGCCCATTTTTTAAATTAAAGATAAAGTAGAATTTCAACATTCTACTTACATTCTCACTTTTTATTTTATTGTCCTCATACTTCATATTTATCAAATAAAAATCTTATTAATAGAAGGGGAGGAGGCATCTTTCGCATACAATAGTAAGAGATAAATGCATGTATTTTCAAGATTTCATGACATTATAAAAATAATTAAATTCAATCTATGAATCCTTAGAAAATATTTCTGTTACATTAAGAAACCAATATCTTTAGAAATTATTTTAAAGCTAAATGTAAGTACTTTAAAAATGAATTAGATGGGCCCAGAGAGATAGCACAGTGGCGTTTGCCTTGCAAGCAGCTGATCCAGGACCAAAGGTGGTTGGTTCAAATCCCGGTGTCCCATATGGTCCCCCATGCCTGCCAGGAGCTATTTCTGAGCAGACAGCCAGGAGTAACCCCTGAGCACCGCTGGGTGTGACCCCCCCAAAAAAAAACCAAAAAAAATGAATTAGATATTGTGAATTATAATTTCTTATAATTTTAATTTAATCAAATAAGGCTATTAACTTAATTTAAATGTATGGTTTATTATGATTCTAATATTAATAAATAATATTGTGATGCAAAGTGGATTTATAGGCAATAATATTTATACATTATTTTTTGTTGATGGCTATACATTGTATGAGTATAGTAATTGCATTTAATATGTGCTTAAAGAGTTTATATAGTGTTAAATATTTTTCAGGTATGTCGCATTTAGTCTTTTTAGTAATTCAAGGATTGTGCCTCATTGATGTTTAAGCCTTTTTATATATTCTTGGCTACAAAACAAGCATATACTAGAAATATAGCAATTGCTATTGGGTCAATGGACTTGAATGTAGATGCCAACATAGACTCTGTGAATTCAGAATATATATATATATAAATATTATATATATATAATATATATATATATATATATATATATATATATGGAGTAAATTTAATCTAATCCTAGTGGGAATAGTTGTGAGGTGACAAATTTCATTAACTATTAAAATTTGAAAGGATAGTTGAATTAAGATATTTGGCATTCACATATGGAAAGATAAATCAATCTTCCCATGTGATTCTGGAAACCTTGGAGTTTCTGATTATATTTGGTTAGGTAAGAAGTTTCAAACAGGGTTTAATCTATATTATTCTTGGTAGCTATATATCATCCTTCAAAACAATGTCCACAGGAGGTGTCTGAGATGTAGCTTAACTTTAGAGTAAGTGACCTTTAGTAAATAAAGTTGGTATTGAATCCCCTGGTACTGCAAAAGCAAAACAAAACATTTCCATGGGAGATGATAATACACTGAAGAGGTCAAGAAAACAATCGCCTTAGAATTTGTTATGTGAGTAAATTGTCTGAGATTTAGTTCGTCAGCAAAACAAAAAATTAATGTACCTGGTTTGGATGTAATTTGAAGAATATAGTAAAAACTATAGACTATAAATTGAGATCTATATTTCAAGAAATGTAAAAAGTTGGCTTTAAAAACAAATAGTGTTGGAGCAATAGGAGATAATCTTGGAAAATATTTTGAGGACAAAATACCTTATAACTGTAATAATAAAACTGTTATTAGTGTCTTCTTTTTAGAGACAATCAATGTCTTTCTCATGCCTAAAAATGGGTATAATTCTTTTTATAAATTTGCATGCCTCTTTATACTCTCCAGTATACCTCTATATATTTGATTACTACTAGCTGCTTCTTCAATATAAATTCCCTGTGAAAACACTGGATATTATATATGCACACATGCAAAATAATTTGCCTATTTTCTCAGATCATTTATAATATTTTTATTTGTTTGTTTGTTTTTGGGTCACACCTGGTGATGCTCAGGGGTTACTTCTGGCTGTGGGCTTAGAAATCACTCCTGGTTTGGGGGACCATATGCGACGTCAGGGATCAAACTGAGGTCCATCCTAGGTCAGCTGCATACAAGGCAAACACCCTACTGTTGCGCTATCCCTCCAGCCTCTGATCATTTATGATTTTTTTAAAGAGCTACTGACTGCAAAAGCTATCTCTCTAGAATCTTTATCACTGAATATTACTGAAACACTAAAATTATATTTTCAAATATTTAAGGAACCTAGAATGATGAGAAAATGAGGAGTCAGATAAGATCAGTAAAGAATATATTCTGTAAGAAATCAATGACATATCAGTAATAATTTAGTAGCTAAAAATTTATTTCATCATCTGGTTTTATTTAGGCACTGTTGCTGAGCCCAATATTGAGAGCTTACCACTTAAAAAACCTATAGTAAAAATACAAGAGATATTGAGAGGAAAAATAGTTTATTCAACCTGAGAAGATGGTGGGTTTGATGCCCCCCAAAACCATCTTGCTCTCAGACCTGGGGGATGCAGATATACAGTACTAGTGTGAAGGTTAATGAGCAGAAAATTGTGAAAAATGGGCCAGTGGTTGAAAGGACACTGATAGGTTTTCATAATCTGTTCAGAGAGCTTGATATTGGCTTTTCTCTGAGTTAAGAATAGTACTTGAGAGTTTCTCAAAGGACCTATGCTTACCCCACTTGCAATTAGATCTGGTTCAGCATCAAACACAAAATGTTTGAAAGCATCTGTTAATAGTTGGAGGTAGGACAAGCTTCAAAGGAGACAGATTTTTAAAAAATATATATGTGGGGAACAAGATGGGGTCCCAAATGCTTGCTTGCTTGCTTACCACAAACCATAAGCATTCACTTACCTACATAGTATATAGTTATTTATCTATATAGTTTCTTAAGAAGAACTGTCCTTCCAATTTTGAGAAACAAATACATAATACTATTTACATTGGTAATATTTGTATTTCTATCACTGGCACAGAACATGCCAGTTGTTCTTTGATGCTGAAGTATATAGAAATTTTAGTTTAAAAATCAGCCAGTGTAGGTTGCCTTTGAATAGGTTCTTGAAGGGGAGAGAAATGATCCTGATTGTATTGCTAGTTCCCCTTTGTTCCTTATGTACCTAATAAATCACTGAGGGTTTCTGCTTTACATAATGACTTTTCTGTTCTTTCTCGAAATAGTTCATGATTAAAAATAAAGTTCGTGTTTAAGAGAATAGCAACTGGGAATACAATATAACTCTATAGACAAAGAAGTCAAATGTCTGAAATGCTAATTTTGTAATCAGAACATTTCACTACTGCTAATTGATGTAAAAACTATATTCAAGGAACTAAAAGATTGAGTTGAAGTAACCTGAGCCTTCTGGCCTGCGGAGGCTCCACCCTGCTGTGCCTTTGATCACTCTGAGGACTTCAAGAAAAATCTTTGCTGTGCCTGTCTATGTTTCTTGAATACCTGAAGCTCTCCTCAGAGGCCTAGGAAGCGCACCCCCAAAAAACTGTCAACTAGAGGCAGCAGAGGAGTGCTCCACTTCGCTTCGCGACCACACACTCTTTCTAACCAATGAACCCCACCACAACATGTAGGAAAAACCACACTACAAGTGTGACAATGGGTAAACCTTGCACAGAGAATGAAGACGATAGCTCGGATGACCTAAAAAATTCCAATCATCTGATTAACCTCTCAGATAAGAAACTTAGAATAGAAATATGGAAGATGTTTGTAGAAAATGGCCAACAAAAAGAAACAAAAATAGAAAGACAAAAGGAAATAACAAAGTTGAAAGCAGAAATCAATGAAGTGGAAAATCAAAAAACAATCCAAAAGATCAACAAAAGCAGAAGTTTGTTCTTTGAAAAAAATAAACAAGATTGATAGACCATTGGCAAAACTCACAAATAAAGAGAGAGAAACCTGATAACCCGTATTAGAAATGAAAAGGGGAGATCACGACAGATATAGTAGAGATCCAAAGGGTAATCAGAGACTACTTTGAGAAACTTTACGCTACTAAACATGAGAATCTGGAAGAAATTGAAAAATCCTTGGACACTTATAGCCTTCCACAGTTAAATAAGGAGGAAAATGGGAGGCACTATTGAGGAAATTGAAACTGTAATGAAACATCTGCCTCAAAAGAAAAGCCCAGGCCCAGATGGATTTACTAAAAAATTCTTTCAAACCTTTAAAGAGGAGCTACTACCAATCCTAGCCAGGCTCTTCCATGAAATTAAAAAAAAAAAAAAAAAAAACAGGAACACTCCCAAACAGCTTTTATGGAGCCAACATCACCTTGATACCAAAACCAGATAGAGATGCTGCCAAAAAAAAAAAAAAAAAAAAAAGAAAAAAGAAAAAGAAAGAAAGAAAGAAAGAAAGAAAGAAAGAAAGAAAGAAAGAAAGAAAGAAAGAAAGAAAGAAAGAAAGAAAGAAAGAAAGAAAGAAAGAAAGAAAGAAAGAAAGAAAGAAAGAAAGAAAGAAAGAAAGAAAAAAAATAGACCAATATCCCTGATGAATGTAGACGCAAAGATCTTCAAAAAATCCTGGCAAACAGGATCCAATACATCATCAAGAAGAAAATACACTACGACAAAGTAGGTTTCATCCCAGGAATGCAAAGATGGTTTAACATCCGTAAATATATCAACATAATACACAACATCAACAACAAAAAAATCACATGATCATATAAATAGATGCAGAGAAAGCATTTGATAAGGCCCAACACCCATTCTTGATCAAAACTCTCAGCAAGATGGGAATGGAAGGAACCTTTCTCAATATAGTTAAAGTCATCTACCATAAGCCAACAGCAAATATTATCTTCAATGGAGAAAAACTAAAAGCCTTTCCTCTAAATTCTGGTACAAGACAAGGTTGTCCACACTCACCACTCGTCTTCAACAAAGTACTAGAAGTGCTTGCTATAGCAATCAGGCAAGAAATAGATATTAAGGGAATCCAGATAGGAAAGGAAGAAGTCAAGCTCTCACTGTTTGCAGATGACATGATACTCTACTTAGAAAACCCTAACAACTCTACCAAAAAACTTCTAGAGATAATAGACTCATATATCAAGGTGGCAGGCTACAAAATTAATACACAGAAATCAATGGCCTTTTTATACACCAATAATGATAGGGAAGAGATGAACGTCAAGAAGGCAATCCCATTCACATTAGTGCCACACAATCTCAAATAACTTGGAGTCAACTTGACCAAAGATGTGAAGGACCTACACAAAGAAAACTATAAAGCCCTGCTCCAAGAAATAAGAGAGGAGTCACGGAAATGGAAACACATACCCTGCTCATGTATTGGCAGGATTAACATCATTAACATGGCAATACTCCCCAAAGCATTATACAGATTTAATTCAATTCCTCTAAAAATACCCATGATATTCTTCAAAGAAGTGGATCAAACACATTGAAGTTCATCTGGAACAATAAATACCCTCAAATAGCTAAAGCACTCCTAGGAAAAAGGAAAATGGGAGGCATTACTTTCCCAAACTTTAAACTGTACTACAAAGCAATAGTTATCAAAACAGCAAGGTATTGGAATAAAGACAGACCCTCAGATCAGTGGAATAGGCTTGAGTTCTCAGACCATTTTCCCAAGACATAAAATCACCTGATTTTTGACAAAGGAGCAAGAAATCCTAAGTAGAGCAGGGAAAACCTCTTCAACAAGTAGTGATGGCAGTGCTGGTTAGCCACTTGCAAAGAAAGCGAACATAGACCCCCAGTTAATAACATGTATGAAGGTAAAATTCAAATGGATTAAAGACCTTGATATCAGACTTGTTGCCATAAGGTAAAACACTCCATGACATTGAGACTAAAGGCATCTTCAAGGAGGAAACTGCACTTTCCAAACAAGTGGAAGCAAAGATCAACAGATGGGAATACATTAAGTTGAGAAGCTTCTGCACCTCAAAAGAAATAGTGCCCAGGATACAAGAGCCACCCACCATGTGGGAGAAACTATTCACCCAATACCCATCTGATAAGGTGCTAATATCCAAAATATACAGGGCACTGACAGAATTTTACAAGAAAAAAAATCTAATTCCATCAAAAAATGGGAAGAAGAAATGAACAGACGCTTTGATAAAAAAGATACAAATGGCCAAAAAGCAAATGAAAAATGCTCCTGGTCATTAACCATCAGGGAGATGCAAATCAATACAACAATGAGATACCATCTCACACCACAGAGATTGGGACACATCACAAAGAATGAGATAAATCAGTGCTGGTGGGGTTGTGGAGAGAAAGGAACTCTTATCCACTGCTGGTGGAAATGCCATCTAGTTTAACCTCTATGGAAAGCGATATGGAGATTTCTCCAAAAACTGGAAATTGAGCTCCTATTTGACACAGCTATTCCACTCCTAGGGATATACCCTAAGAACACAAGAATACAACACAAAAACCCCTTCCTCACACCTATATTTATTGCAGCACTATTCACAATAGCCAGGCTCTGGAAACAACCAAGATGCCCTTCAACAGACAAATGGCTAAATAAACTGTGGTAAATATACACAATGGAATATTATGCAGCCATCAAGAGAGATGAAGTCATGAAACTTTCCTATACATGGATGTACATGGAATCTATCATGGTGAGTGAAATAAGTCAGAGAGAGAGAGAAAAAAAAACGCAGAATAGTCTCACTCATCTATGGGTTTTAAGAAAAATAAAAATCATTTTTGCAACAATCCTCAGAGACAATAAGAGGAGTGCTGGAACTTCCAGCTCACTTCATGAAGCTAACCACAAAGAGTGGTGAGTGCAGTTATAGAAATAACTACACTGAGAACTACCATAACCATGTGAATGAATGAGGGAATTGGAAAGCCTGTCTGGAGTATAGGTGGGGGTGGGGTGGGATGCTTTGGGATATTGGTGATGGGAATGTTGCACTGGTGAAGTGGGGTGTTCTTTACATGACTGAAATCTAATCCCAATCATATTTGTAATCAAGATGTTTAAATAAAGATATTATTTAAAAATGATTGAGTTGAGTAGCTGAAGAACAGAATCGATTTTCATTTGGTGAGTGGATTTCTTTCCTATTTTAGAAGTTAGTACACTCACAAATAAGTGGAGGATATAGAAATTACTTTGCAAATCAGAGAAATATTTTGTGTATGCATTACATGGGAGGAGTCAGGTTTTAGAATAACAGTGGTACTGGAGCTAACATTACTTTGTAAGGAGGTTTTTCTTTATAGAGTCTCACTCAGAGAATACCTCTCATTTTTATTTCTTGACTTAGTTTTTCTCTATTGCCTCCAGCATTGATCTCTGGTACAAGTAGTTGGCAAAATTACAGTTACAAATATATTTTTTCTTTTTCCTTCCTTCCTTCCTTCCTTCCTTCCTTCCGTCCGTCCTTCCTTCCTTCCTTCCTTCCTTCCTTCCTTCCTTCCTTCCTTCCTTCCTTCCTTCCTTCCTTCCTTCCTTCCTTCCTTCCTTCCTTCCTTCCTTCCTTTCTCTCATCCTTCCTTCCTTCTTTTCTCTCATCCTTCCTTCCTCCCTCCCTCCCTCCCTTCCTTCCTTCCTTTCTCCCTCCCATACTTTCTTCCTCCCTCCGTCCCTTCCTTCCTTTCTTCCTTCCTTCCTTTCTCCCTCTCCTCCTCACTTCCTCCCTTTCTTCCTTCCTTTCTCTCTTCATTACTTCCTTCTTCCCTCCCTCTCTTTCACTTCCTTAGTTAGTAAATGTAACATAAACACCTCATTTTTACTCTCTCTTTAGGTTAATGGTTCCTCTTGGGGATAAACTAAATCCAACTGAGTTAAAGAAATATAATTAAAAAAATAAAATTATCTTTTACCCCAGAAGTTCTTGCCTCAAAGGTAATTAACCAAAAGACATGTATCATCATAATGTGTTTAATCAAAAAGTTTTCTTACATCACTGATAATATGCTGAAAAACTGCAAGCTAGGAGGAAAGATTCACTATTTAATTGCCCAGTAGATACAAACACAGTTTTAACATTAGTAATAACTAGTCCTCAAGTCAGGTGATTTAATTGCATTATTTGTTACTCAGTTTTTCTCCAATTCTTCCCATAAATAGAGTGAGTTCCTGTGTTATATGACTGTTTTAATTCAGAAAAAAATAGATTTTTTTTATAGTTTTACAAATGTAGAACATTACCTTGTGGAGCACAGCATCTCCTTAAAGTATACTTCTTCCTTGCTTCTGAATCTCAAAGATAAAGGTACTGTTTCTCTTTATCCTCACATTTTAAAGAGCTGATTCCTGAGTCAGAATACTTAAAGAACACTTACCTAGTCTTTAACAGGATTTCTGTACATCTCAAAAAGGCAAGAAAGCATTTATTTAAGGTTTTTAAGTAATTGCTCAAAGGCAAACTAAGAGATGGGTATCTTTCTTCACTTTTCAAGAGTGAGAAATAAACTTCTTATTTTTTAATATAATTTTTATTTTGATCATAGTGGTTTGCATATTGTTGACAATGATATTACAGGTTCACATTTACATAAAATCAGGGGGGTTCCCTCACCGATTTGTCCTCCCTACACCTCCGTGTTCGTCCTACCTCCCATATCCTCCTCCCTCTCCCCCGGGACTGTGAGAAATTGTGGTCCCCTCTGTACCTAGCTTACTACTTAGTAGTCTTGGTCTTGGTGCCTCCCTTATTTCCCCCTCTAACTGGGAGGAAGGACTACATAGTTCAAGTTATGTGGTTTTATTTGAAGAAGAGAAAAGTAATAAACTGGGGAAAAAGTCTAATATGCTAAAAACGGGGGGAATCCTTTTAGAGTCTCTCATCATCACTTTGAGAGATGAAGGAGAAAAAGAAGGTGAAACACCCCAACAATACAAAAAGAAGAGTCAAATATCCAGTGAGCACTCCAGTGATAACGATAGGCACCACAAAAAAAGATGTTGTCTTGAGTTAAAAAACATGGCAGATCACCTAAAGAAAGAAAAGAAAAGAAGAAAAAAACAATATAAATATAAATGGGGACAACAACTTCAATAACCACACCAAAACAAAGAAATTGACAAAAAGTAGTAGGTAAATAAAAAAAATAATAATAAATGAAGAAAAAATATATAAAAGGTAAAAATGTTTTGTGCTTTTTGCCTATTTTTCCCTCCTGCATTGGCACAGTAAATATTGGGGTCATTCGAAAAGGAGTTCACTTGGCCTTAGCGCTATGGGGTTTCTCCACTCTTGGGGTATATTGTCACGGTATTAACTATAGACTCCGTTCAGGTTCATGTACTCTACAGGTGGTGCTTTCGTGGTGTTTGGAAAACTTCTGCTCTGTCCTGGCTAATGAAATAAGTCCTCTATATCTATAGATCTCAGTATCTGCACAGGTCCAGGAGTGGGACTTATGATGAAGTCTTTCTTTTTTTTTTTTTTTTTTGGTTTTTGGGCCACACCCGTTTGACGCTCAGGGGTTACTCCTGGCTATGTGCTCAGAAGTCGCCCCTGGCTTGGGGGGACCATATGGGACGCCGGGGGATCGAACCGCGGTCCTTCCTTGGCTAGCGCTTGCAAGGCAGACACCTTACCTCCAGCGCCACCTACCCGGCCCCATGATGAAGTCTTTCATTGTGGTTCTAGAAGTTCTGTTCCCTCAGTGTCATTTTAATCCATCTTCTGTGGTTGGTGGTCTTGGTCTTTGCACTGATCCTAGGATGGAACATAGGATAGCGTCTTTCATTGTGTATCCAGAAGCCCCATTCCATTGCGATCCTCTCTGCTGGAACTTTGGAACTGGGGATCATGGTTATTGTGTGGGTCATAGTTGAAACCCTAGACTAGGGCTTTTTTATTGGTCTCAAGATATATTCTGTCCAGTCATGGTTCTAGCAGCCAGTCATCTGTAAATCGCGATCTTGGCTTTTGGACTGACCAAAGGATGACAAGTCTTCTGATTTTGTCTTATCATTAGCTGGTGAGGTAGGATAACCTGTTCTTAGGTCAAGTTGTTCCCATTTTCTTTGTTGTCAGGATATCATATTCGAGCTGGCACTTGTTGGTGGCCCAGCAGTATTAAGGATGTCCCAGATTGGATTTGTTTCCTGTAGCTGTTGTGAAGAACTCTGTCGATTCTGTGTCTGGGATCCAGGGTTCAAGGCTGGACGAATGGTTTCTAATCACCTGAGGTCTAAGTTGGGTCCGCGTGACATATTTTCAAGGTAGGAGATATCCCTGTGTTGTAAACAAATATGAGTTCTTATCTCTAGTAGATAAGAGCTCTTTTTTATATGTAAGACTTCCCCTTTTTTCAGTGTGCCTTTGCAGGGAGATATGGTGCTACTTTATATTGTCAGTGCATATGGGGCTGGACAGAGAAGAAAACAGAAACAGGTCACACATCCAAACAAGATAAAATTAGGAATAAAAGTATATGTGCTCACATATGTATATGTAGAACAAACATTTAAAAAATGAATTAACAAAATAATTAAAGGAACCATGTGGTGCATGAGACTACCTTACTTTTGGGGAAAAGCAGGTAAAGATGTGGTGCAATACTGGTCTTATACTTATGTTGGAAGCATAGGTTTCCCCATTTTCTTTTGGTATTTTCTTGTGGTGTGTGGGTTGCCAGGCACCTTTCCATCACTCCCCCTGACCTTCTTGAGATTGGCAATGGATTTGCGGCAAGCAGGTCTTGTAGGAGTTCTTCCATTGGGTATACTTTTACAGCTAAGTCCGGTTTCAAGTAACAGTCCACGGTAGGCAGATTTGGTAGGGAGGGTCATGCAGCATGAGTCCGAAGGGGAGTTGGTTGCCTTTTCTTGTGGGGGTGAGGTGTGAGTTTGACTGGGTGTCCCTTCGCTTGGGTGCTGGGTACTGGTTCGTTGGGGTAGGACGTCAGTCTTGATGCCTAATGGATTAAGAACTAAGGGTGAAGAATTTTAATAAGGTGGGAGGTCTGGGTGGGATTGAGGGGTGAAGGGATAGTTGGATTTCCAAAGGCAGGAAAGGGGAAAGTATATGGAAGGGGTAGGAAAGAAGAAAAGAGAAAATACATTAGAAAGAAAGGGAGAAGAGAAAAGAAAAAAAGAAAAGATAAGAAAAGAAAAGAAAAGAAAAGAAAAAAAGTAGTGAGAAGAGAGGAGATAATAACAAGGGAATGCTAGTTTGCTTGAATGTGTTCGATGAGTAGCATCTGTAGTATAAGTCTGTACGTCAGAGTTGCTGCTTTGGTGGTCTGACTGGTCACATGCTTCAAATCCTAAAAGAAGATATAACCTAGAGATAAAGTGTATGTTAAAGAGTTTTCTTTGGACATTCTCGTAGTGTAAGCTGGGTATGGTATCTCATGTGAGTGAGTGCCGAGATGCCATCTTAGTTTGATCACCCTTTGTATCCAAGAAAATCTGTGGACAGAAAAGCTGAGAGATGATTTTAAATTTAAATTTAAAATTTAAGGCATTAAAACATAGTGTTATGGGATGTTTCCTTTGGAGTCAGTGATTTCCCATGTTATACTTTACCTGTGATCCTGTATAAGATCCCTAAGGGATTATTATCGGCCTTTGTAGTAGAAGGCTGATTACTTACCTGTTTTCTCTATGCTGCTCTTTCTGCTTTTGCTGGTTTCTTTGTGGTATAATGTGTATTCAAGAGTTTGTGTTGTTTCTTTTTCATGTATTTTGGACACTGCTCCCAAGTATACATTGAGTATTATCGTGTTTGGAATTTCTATCTTGTTCTAACCTGTTATTTGATTGTTGAGTATTAGTTCTATATAAGGTGTATATTCTAGGTGCTTCAGAACAGCGCTATTATTCTGTGTTTGTCTTTTGTCTTCTGGCTTATTTTATTTAACATAATATGCTCTAGGTCCATCCATGTGGCTGCAAAGTCTGTGATTGTATCATTTCTGACTGCCATGTAGTATTCCATTGTATAAAAATACCACGTCTTAGTGATCCATTCATCTGTTGTTAGACATATAGGTTGGTTCCAAGACTTGGCTATTATACTGAGTGCTGCGATAAATAGTGGGATGCACACGTATTTTGGAATGATTGTCCTTCCAACTTGGGGGTATATACCTAGAAGAGCAATTGCTGGGTCAAATAGCAGCTCAATTTTGAGTTCTTTGAGCACTCTTCAGACTGTTCCCCATAGGTGTTGGACTAGGGGCCATTCCCACCAGCATCCTCGCCAACAGAGGTTGTTCCCATTATTTTTGATGTGAGCCATCCTCACTGGTGTAAGGAGGTATCTCATTGTTGTCTTGATTTGGATATCCCTGATGATGAATTAAGGTGAGCATGTTTCCATGTGTTTGTTAGCCTTCCTTCTGTCTTCCTCCAAGAAGTGTCTATTCATTTCTTCTCCCCATTTTTTATGGCTTTGGTTTTGGGGGGCTCAGCTTTCTGAGTGCTTTGTATGTTCTAGATATCAGTCCTTTATCTGATATGTCGAGTGAAAAGATTTTTTCCTATTCTGTTAACTGTCTTCTTGTGTTAAGTAGGGTTTCTTTTGCCATGCAGAAGCTTTTTAGTTTGATGTAATCCCATTTGTTTATGTTTGACGCTAAAGCTCTTGCCATTGGTGCTTCATCTTCGAAGACCTTTTTGATATATAAGTTTTCGAGTGATCTGCCTATTTTAATTCTCAATAAACTTTATAGATTCGGGTCTGATTTTGAGGTCTTTGATCCATTTTGAGTTGACTTTTGTATAAGGAGTGAGGTATGGGTCAATTTTCACTTTCGTACATGTGGTTTTTCAGTTGTACCAACACCATTTGTTGAATAAACTTTCTTTGTTCCATTTCAAGTTCTTCCCTCTTTTATCAAATATTAGTTGGCTGTATATCTGGGGATTTATGTCTGGGAAATCTGTTCTGACCCACTGGTCTGAGGTCCTGTCTCTGTTCCAGTACCATGCTGTTTTGATCACTATGGCTTTATAGTATAGTTTCAAGTTAGGAAGGGAGATGCCACCCAGCTTCTTGTTTTTCAGAATGTGTTTGGCTATCCTGGGTCTTTTCTGGTTCCAGATAAATTTTGTGATTTATTTTTTTAATTCTTCAAAGAATGTTGTTTGATTTTGGATAGGGATTGCATTAAATCTATATAGTAGTTTGGGTAGGATAGTCATTTTGACTATGTTAATTCTACCTATCCATGAGCATGGGATGTTCTTCCATTTCTTTAGATCCTCTTCAATTTCTTTCTGAAGTGTTTTGAAGTTTCCCTGGTATAGGTTTTTCACATTGCTTGTAAGGCTGATTCCTAGGTACCTGATATTTTTTGATTCTATTTTAAATTAAATTGCATTTTTAATCTCTCTCTCCTCGATTCGTTGTTTGTGTATAGAAACACTACTATCTTTTGTGTATTGACTTTGTATACAGCCACTTTGCTATATTGGTTAATTGTTTTTAGGAGTTTTACTGTGGACTCTTTAGGGTTTTCGATGTATATCATCATATCATCTGCAAATAGAGATAGTTTCTGTTCCTCTTTCCCAATTTGGATTCCTTTGATTCCCTTCTCTTGTCGGATTGCTATTGCTAGGACTTCTAAGGTTATATTGAATAAGAGTGGAGAGAGTGGACAGCCTTGCCTAGTTCCTGATCTTAGTGGGAATGCTTCTAGCTTCTCGCCATTAAGTATAATGTTGGCTGTAGGCTTTTCATAGATAGCTGTAAATATCTTGAGGAAGGTTCCTTCTAATCCTATTTACTTGAGTGTCTTTAACATGAAAGGGTGTTGGATTTTGTTAAATGCTTTCTCTGCGTCAATTGATATGATCATGTGGTTTTTGTCTTTCTTGTTGATGTGATGTATAATGTTGATTGATTTGCATATATTGAACCAATCTTGCATTCCTGGTATAAAACCCACTTAGTCATGATGTATGATCTTTTTGATGAAGTGCTGGATTCGGTTTGCTAAGATTTTGTTGAGTATCTTTGCATCTATGTTCATAAGTGAAATTGGTCTGTAGTTTTATTTCTTGGTGGTGCCTTTGCCATCTTTGGGAATGAGTGTGATATTAGCCTCATAAAAGGAATTGGGGAGAATTTCTGTTTTTTCTATAGTTTGGATGAGCCTATGGAAAAGTGGTAGTAGGTCTTCTCGGAATGTTTGATAGAATTCACCTGTAAATCCATGTGGGCCTGGGCTTTTGTTCTTAGGGTGTTTCTTAATTACATCTTCAATTTCCTCTGAGGTGATTGGTCTGTTTAGGCTTTCTAGTTCTTCCTTTCCCAGTCTCGGAAGATGGTATTTTTTCAAGAATCTGTCAATTTCTACTAGGTTCTCTAGCCTACCTGAGTATAGTTGTTCATAGTATGATCTCATGATACATTGTATTTCTTGGGGTTCTGTTGTAATCTCTCCCCTTTCATTTGTAATCCTACTGATTTGGGTGTTTTCCCTCTTTTTTGGTGAGTTTTTCCAGTGGTTTGTCTATCTTGTTTATTTTTTCGAAAAACTAAATCCTGGTCTCATTGATTTTTTTGTATTGTTTTCTTAGTTTCTATCTTGTTTATTTCTACTCTTGTTTTTATTATTTCTTGCCTTCTGGTTGTGGTTGGATTTCTTTGCTGCTGTTGTTCCAATTCCTTGAGGTGATCATTTAAACTGTTGATTTTGTCATTTTCCTGTTTCTTGACATGGGCCTGTATTGCTATGAGTTTCCCCCTAATTACTAATTTTGCTGTGTCCCACATATTTTGACATGTTGTCTCTTCACTATCATTTGTCTCAAGGAATCTTTTTATTTCTTCCTTGAGTTGTTCTATGATCCAGCTGCTGTTGAGCAGTATGTTGTTTAATCTCCAGGTATTCATTTTTCTTCATTGCTTTTTCTTGAAGTCAATTTTGACCTCTGTTGCATAGTGATCTGATAGGATACTTCTAATGATTCTTACATTTGTGGTCTTATATAGGTTGGCTTTGTATCCTAAGACATGGTCTATTCTGGAGAAGGTTCCATGTGGGCTTGAGAAAAATGCGTATTCTGATTTCTGGGGATGGAGGGCTCTATATAAGTCTATTAGCCCTAGATCTTCTAATTTTTCATTTAGAGCTCTCATTTCTTTGCTATTTTTCTGTTTGGTGGATCTGTCCAGTGGTGAAAGTGGAGTATTGAAGTCCCCACTATTATCACATTTCCCTTCATATGTTTCTCCAGGTTTGTGAGCAGTTGCCTCACATATTTTGCTGGCTCTACATTAGGTGCATAGATATTGACCAGGGTTAGTATTTCTTGATCTAGTTTTCCACTGATCAGTAAGTAGTGACCCTCTTTGTCTCTGATCACTTTCTTAATTTTGAATGCAATTTGGTCTGATATAAGAATGGCTGTCCCTGCTCATTTTTGTTTTCCATTGGCCTGAATAATTACTTTCCATCCCTTTATTCTAAGCCGGTGCTTATCCTGTAGTTATAGGTGTGTTTCTTGCAGACAGCAGAAGTCTGGTTTATTTTTCCTAATCCAGTTCTCTACTATGAGTCTTTTAATTGGAGAGTTTAGTGTATTAACATTCAGGGAGATTATTTAGAGAGAGGACTGTTGTGTAGTTTTTTTGTGTGGAGTGGTTGTTGTTACAATTGGGGGTTTGGATTGTGTAATTCATCTCTGAGTAGGTCATTTAGGATCGGCTTAGTTTGCACAAATATTTCAAGTTCGTTCTTGTTTGAGAATGTTTTTAGTCTGTCCTCCCATATGAATGATAATTTTGCTGGGTATTGGACCCTAGGTTGGAAATTTATTTCATTCAGTTGTTTAAATATGTCATTCCACTGTCTTCTTGCTTGAATTATTTCAAATGGGAGATCTGGTTTGATTCTTATGTCCCTTCTTTTGTACTTAAGGTTTTTTCCTCCCTTATTGCTTTAAGGAGTTCCTCTTTCTCTCTTTTTTTTTGCCATTTGGATTACTATAAGTCTTGGTGTTGGTTTATTAGGGTCTATTTTATTAGGGACTGTTTTCACTTCCTGGATTTGCACTAAAGTTTCTTTCCAGAGGGTGGGAAAGTTCTCTGCTATTATTTCCCTGACTACTTGTATTTTTCCCCTTTCCCTATTTCCTCCCCTTCTGGTATACCCACAATTCTTAGATTGTTTCTTTTGTCCTTGTTCATTAGATACTGGATTTTTCTTCCAGTGCTTTGCCTCTTATTTTTTGTTGGTTTCTTGGTCATTTTTGTTTGCAGTTTTGCTTCGAGTTCCTTAATGTGCTTCCCCAAGTCTGCATTTCTTCTCGTAAGGCTTGTTACTTTGTCTTTTAATTCCTTCAATTCTTTTTGTATGGAATCTCTCATGTTCTTTAACATTTCTTCTTTAATTTGGCTGATTTGTTCATCCATAGATTTCTTATGCTCAGTAGCTAGCATTTCTTTCATTTCTTTTTATCAATTCTTGCATTTCCTTCCTCATGGCTGCTTTTAGGTCTCCTTCCCATGGATCTGTGCATTTTGGTGGACTTGGAAACTTGCTAGGGTTTCTCTCCAAATCTCCAGATGTTATGCTTCTTCTTAATTTACCCATATTTCTTTGCATTTATTGGTGTGGCTTGGAGTTCAGAGCCTTCCGAGTTCAGCCTGCTTTAACCCCCTGTGGCATGTGGATGGGTTCCCTCCCTGAGTGTGGTTCTAGAGGGGTCTATTGGGTTGGCTCGCCGAGGTTTGTCTCCTCCTATGTTCTCTAGTAGGGTCTGGTCTGTTTTTTCCTTTTGTTGGCAGCTAGTGCAGTTCTGCTCCTGGCCACAATGTTGGAGGGCCTAGGCTGTTGAGCCTAGCTCCCTGTCCTCCCTCTTTTCCCTGTGAGTCAGCAGAGCTCCCCCCCTCTCTGAGCCTCATCTGAGGAAATTATTGCGTTCTCTCTTCGCCCCTAGGGGTCCCAGGTCCACTCCGGAGCTCAGGGGGCAGGCTGCTCTAGGATATCCCCAAGGTCCGGGAAGTAGACCAAAGCTCATCTGGTCTACAAGGTCTAGCCCTTCCCAGCAGCGCAGAGTGGGTCAGGCGCACAGTTCTCTGGGTGGTGTATTTGTACTGCCTGCAGTTGGGTCGGGGGTCCCTAAATTTAGGAGTGGGGCTGCTGTGGAACGCGGGTTCCGGTGCCCACGTGGGGAGGTGGCCGAGTGGCGGGCACACTCACCCTGCCTGTAGCCGGGTCAGGGGTCCCTGAGTTCAGGCACAGGACTTAGGCAGAGTGTGGGGGTCCGGCACCCACATGGGGAGGTGGCCGAGTGGCAGGTGCACTCACCTTGCCTGTAGCTGGGTGGGGGGTCCTTGGGTTCAGGCGCTCACGTGGGGAGGTGGCTGAGTGACAGGCACACTCACCCTGCTTGCCATAAACTTCTTATTTTAAACTTGTATTTGCTCTTCTGCTAGAACTGGTAGTTTGGATTTTTGTGAAGTGTGTGTTGAAGAGACATATTGAGTTCAAGTTTCAGGAGGTCTCAGATGCCTGGAGTTAGGCAGTACCATTTGCTAGTACAGGAAGAATCAGAGTAGATCCTGAAGGACTGCTTCTAACCTTAGCAGATTTCACTTCTCTAAAAGGTCTATTTTATCTAGGACCAAAGGTAGTTAGTTCGAATCCCGTTGTCCCATATGGTCCCCCGTGCCTGCCAGGAGCTATTTCTGAGCAGACAGCCAGGAGTAACCCCTGAGCACTGCCAGGGTGGTCCAAAAACCAAAAACATAAAAAATAAATAACAAAATAAAAGATCTATTTTTTCTTTTTATTTTTATAAAGCTATGTATTATTAGGTTCTGAGGTTTATTTTTCTCAAGAAAATCTTTGGTAAAATAATAGTTAATGATATATAAAGCATAATGAGAATGAAATATCAGCTCACCTCAATGAAAATAAACAATATTAGAAAGCCAAGAAATAGCCAATGCTGTGGAGATGCCTTGATAAAAGGGGACCCCATTCAAGAGATCCTGATTCAACCCCCTTGGGACAAAACATAGAAAGTTCTCAAGAAAAAATAGAAAATAGAGCTACTATTTATCCAGTAATTTTAGTTATTGGCATCTAACAACAGAACACAAAATTATTAATTAAAATTTTGTGCACCCATATATTCCCTGTAGCACTAGTTATAATAGTCAGAATTTGGAAACAACCTATCAATGGCTAACAGATCAGTGGAAAGCAATCCAATAGACAACTGCTCAAATAAAAGAAAAGGATGAAACCCTGTGTTAACTACTTGAATGAAACTGGAGGATGTCATATTAAGTAAAGTGAGTCAGAAGACAAATAGTGGATGATCACTCTAATGTGGAATATAAAGATACAAAGCAAAGTGACAGACAATGGCTAATAAAAAGCAAATTCCAAGAGTCTGTAAATAGAGCTAAGTTGGTCAAGTAGGAGTTGTGGGGAACAGATCTGAAGGCATGTGGGGAGATGGTTGGAGTGATACTGACACTTTGGTAGTGGGTTTGGTGTCTGTATTCTATGTCTTAAACCTAAGTACTAATATATTGTGTGTTTATGTGTATAATATGAAATCATGGCATATAACTGGTTTAAATTATCTCCATTATACAGCAGAAAACCACCAAATTAGTTGCTAAGTTAAAAACATTTAACCAGGCTGAGTGATAATAGCAGATAGATATAACATAAGACAAGGTCAAGTTATATTGTCTGCTTTGTTTATTTGGCTATCATCACTGTTGGTCTTGATTTTCCATTGATCAAATGAAATGCATGACAGCTGTGTTGAAACTGGGTTTAGAGAAACAAAACTGTACTTAAAAAAATGACAATGTAAGTGTAAAGTTTAGCTGAACAGGAAAAGTGACTAATAGATAGCCATGTTGATGTCCTACATTCTGCCCCAGTTTTTAATACGAAATAAATGATATAGTTCATAAAAGTGGTTAGGACCTTAAATGTTCTGTGCTATTATGTATTATATGAATTTAGCAAAAGTACAGCAAGTAAGAAGATATTTAGTAAAAATATTAAGACCATATTTCATTTCTAAAAATGTTAAGCTATTGCAAAGGAAAATGTAATTATACTTTTACATTATTTTCTATGAGTATAACCATTCTGTAAATACAACTATACATCCTACTCATTATTGGCAAAGTCCACCAAAATTATTTACATGTGCTTCCTTTTTAGATATTAATTCTTTGTCCTCAATATCAGTGTGTCTTTTAATCAGAGAAGTTTGACTCTTTTTGTTAAAAATCAGTTTATATATTGACACAGTAATAATTGTCAAATAATTAGAAAAAATGTTATTTCACACAAAACATAAAATGAAAAATATGCATTGTAGTATAGCTTCATTTCTATATATTGCAGTTTTATTTTAATCCATCCTAAGAAAGCATCCAATTCAAGCTTTTTAAATTTTTTTTCATAGTTACTAGTAGAAATATTTTTGTCTAGTTACCTAATAAATGTCTATTGACTCTCAGCAAGGATTATTAGATATGTATCCCCAGACTAATTTATCACTATTTAAAGAACATGAATGAATATCAAGAAAGTTGAAAGGAAAAACTTTTGTGTGTGTGTGTGTGTGTGTGTGTGTGGTTTTTGGGTCACTCCCGGCAGTGCTCAGGGGTTATTCCTGGATCCATGCTCAGAAATTGCTCCTGGCAGGCACGGGGACCATATGGGATGCTGGGATACGAACTGATGACCTTCTGCATGAAAGGCAAATGCCTTAGCTCCATGCTATCTCTCCGGCCCCAAAAGGAAAAACTTTTGAGATAAGTGATTCATTAAAATAAATTAATAAGCTTATTAAAACAGATATATTGTCTGACTTCTGGAAAGGATAGAAGAAAAAAATAGTTTCAATTCCCCCAGGCATATTTAAATTACTCTCAGATGACAATTTGACTTGCATCCTGTGTTAACATAGTATTAAACAGTTGACCAAAGATATTCTATATGCTTCTCAAAAACAAAAACCATTTAATTTTCAAAAGTAAATTTTATTTCTGTCTTGGTTTTAGGTTTAGGAAAAATATAATAATGCTAACTTGGGGATATTTTATTTAAAAATACTGGTATCTATTGTATAGGTGGCCTGACATATCAATTAAATAAATAATTAAATAATTAATAATTGATTTTAGAATTCCCCTTATTGCCTCTGTGAACCTAATAAAATTAATTAAACTGCTTTTGGAGAGAATAAGTAAAAAATAGATTTTTCCAATCTCTTCTTAAAATAATTTACATCAAACCATAATCTGGTTTTCAACTTTGCAATCTCACTGTTCTAATAAATTAAAGAATTGATCAATATTTACAATGCTACAAATATATCATATGTTTAATGCAGAGTTCCACATCATCAATGAAATGATAACTCAAAAATTGTCTTGATACAGAATTGGACTTTTCCCCCATCAATATTAGGGAATCATTGGCCCAGCATGCTTTTCATATCATAAGTAGACAGTTTTATTGAAAAAAAAGTAAAGGATTACTTAGACTTAATAGAAATAGTCAATATAGAAATAGTCACACAAAGAATGAGAAAAAGATAACATCCACAAGAAGATGGAAAAATATTGAAAGAGGAGAGTGACATTTCAGATTTATGAAATAAAGAATCTTTCATATAAAGGCTATAAACACCAAATTATTAAGAAGAAGGACTGATTTTTGGAAGCCCTTAGAACAGAATAGATCATTAACTATTTATGAAGTTCCAGGTAAAGAAGAGATTCAGAGTGATTAGTCATTTGAGTATGAACTTCTCAGTCTGAGTTTGTGTAGCATTATGTCATATAAAAATGATTTTATTTTTCCCATCACAAGAATAGCTGAATAGAAAAGAGATTTTTGTTGATTAGAAAATGTATAATTTAAAATAAATTAGAGGGAGAGAGATAGACACAGACTAACTAGTCTTTCTCATCTATGGGTTTTAAGAAAAATAAAAGACATTTTTGCAATAATCCTCAGAGACAAAGAGAGGAGGGCTGGAAGGTCCAGCTCACGACATGAAGCTCACCACAAAGAGTTATGAGTGCAGTTAGAGAAATAACTACACTGAGAACTATCATAACAATATGAATGAATTCACATAACAATGTGAGTGAATGAATGAGAGAAGTAGAAAGCCTTTCTAGAGTACAGGTAGGGATGGGTGGGAGAAGGGAGATTTGAGACATTGGTAGTGGGAATGTTGCACTAGTGAATGGGGGTGTTCTTTACATGACTGAAACCCAATTACAATCATATTTGTAATCAAGGTGTTTAAATAAAAACATTAATAAAGAAATTAAAAAAATTATGCATGGGGCCAGAGCAGTGGCGCAGGCAGTAGGGAGTCTGCCTTGCATGTTCTGACCTCAGATGGACAGCAGTTCGATCCCCCGGCTTCCCATATGCCCCCCCCCCAAGCCAGGGGGATTTCTGAGTGCATAGCCAGGAGTAATTCCTGAGCGTCACTGGGTATGACCCCAAACAAAAACAAACAAAATTATGCATAATTCAAAAGTAATACAACATAAAAATAAAGAAAATGTATAATTTGGGGTGCTAGTCTGACAATGAGCTGTGGAACTAGTTTCAGAAAGAGAAAGGAGTATGATCTTATGCCCAGGAGAATTAGGATCATGTAAGAATCTGCCAACGTAAGTGTTTTCCAGGGAAAATTATGCTTATTTCTGTCTGGGTATGGTGGACATATTTACTTGAGACATATAAAGTAATAACATTATTGGTGAACAAGTGTGTGTTTGTGTGTGTGTGTGTGTGTGTGTACGCGTGCACGCACGCACGTGTGAAAAGATGTAAAACTATAAATCAAAGAGGGCCGTACTTTGCCCTCAATCTAAGAATTCTGTTCAGCCAGGGCTCTGGGGATCTTATCAGTACAAAGGCATTTTTAGGGATTTGTTTTAGTCCTGTCAAAGCAAATAACTACTTCCCAGATAGGGAACTGTCACATCATACAAACTACTTTTCTTTTAGGTAAAGCCAGTTGGTCTCTAGATTCATGTCTTTTAAAAAAAGGCTTTAGAAAGATTTTTAATTTATCACAAATTAACTTGTTCAGTACAAATTTTACTTTGACGGATTTTTATTTACAAAACTACCACATAACTTGAAACAACTTGTTCCACCTTTCAATTTGAGGGGGAAACAATGAAGGGCACCAGGACCAAACACTTGTAGGATCACTAAGTAGTAATAAAAATGATTGGACTTAAATACCAAACCCAATCCAATGACAACAGAATTGATATCCAATCTCCAACAAGATAGACACAGAGAGGATCACTTATACTAGCAGCCCAGGGGGTAAGGGAGAGGAATATGGGATGCATGCTAGGAACAAGGGTGGAGGGAGGACAACTTTGGTGGTGGGAACTCCCCTGATCCAATGTCAATATATACCTAAAATGTTACTGTGAAAGATATGTAATCCACTTTGGTCAGAATAAAAATCATTATTAAAAATAAATAAAAAACTACATCTGAAAATTTAAGCACAAAAAAGAATTATTAAGGATAGAATGCATGGTAATTTTCAGTTACCATAAAGCTTACTCAAAATGTTTATGTGGCTTTTCTGGTCAGACTTCACTGAACATTACCATTTATTTTTATTTCATTTATATTTAGATACTTATTATTATCTAACAAGTGAACATGTTGTGCTGCCATTACTTTATGCAAAAAAGATGTAAAATATCATTAATCACTTAATGTGAGTAGCTTTTTAAGAAAAGCTAATTTATTTGTTTTTATATCTTTAAGTGTTTTGCAGAACTAACTGCCTGTTTGAAAGAGGAAAAATTATCCTGGCAGCTAAACTCATGTATAATTTAAAGTTATTAATTAATCATGAAACTTTATATGGCTGGACAATGTAGAGATGATATCTGCTTTGTACTCATTTAGTTGTTTAGTTATACTGTTTTACTATAACTTTTATTATGCATCAGATTTTTGCCTTTAAGCAAGGAATCATAATATATTTAAGGTTTTTTTTAATTTATTTTTTGGTTTTTGGGCCATACCCAGCAGTGCTCAGGGGATACTCCTGGCTTTGTGCTTAGAAATGGCTCCTGGCAGGCACGGGTACTATATGGAATGCCAGGATTCTAAATTTCAGTCTTGGGTTGGCACTTGCAAAGCAAAAGTCCTACTGCTGTGCTATCTCTCTGTTCCTTATTTAAGTATTTTTATAAGCCATTATAAGCCATTATTTAGCTGTCTTATGTTAAAGGAATCAAATTACTTTTAGTTTTGTTAGGTTCTTTTCATGTAAGTCTCAAGAAATTCATGCTTAATGGTTTCAGAATATTATTTTGGTATATTCTTTGTTTCCCAGGTAAAAGTATCAGTATTCTTAGTATAGTGTGTCTTAAAATAACATTCTTTGGAATAATTATTTGAGCCAAAATTGAGTATCCTTTGAATATTTGAGTTAAAAAATAGACTAGTCTACATTCTAGTACCATATATCTGTTTTCCAAATACAATGATCAACAAAATTTACTAGGTATTTATTATTATTATTTGCCTTTTGGGCCACACCCTGTGACATTCAGGGGTTACTCCTGGCTATGCACTCAGAAATCACTCCTGGCTAAGGGGACAATATGGAACGCTGGGTGATTCAACCAAGGTCCATGCAAGGCAAAAACCCTACTGCTGTGCTATCACTCTGGCCCCTAGGTCTTTTATAATTTCTTTTCAATTTTAAATGCTGAGCATAAAGATTATCTTAAAATATATAAATATATTAAGATGGTATATGTAAAAACTAATGTATGTGAAGATGATCTCTGATCCATTACATTCAACTCGTAAATTCTGAACTTGTACTTTCTCTTTACCTTAAGCCTAAGAAGGTTTTAACAATAATCACCAAGTACCATAGAATTAGGTTGTCAGTGTTAACCTTGTCATAATGTCACTGCTAAATTCCTGTGAAAAGGATCATAGGATGGAAATGAGGACTACTGCCAACATGTGATTACTGCCAATATGTGATTAAGCCTTCTAGGAAATTGATTTTCACATTCAGTCAAAATTTCTAAAGAATCTTAGCTAACATCATGGTTGTAGCTTTAACCAGAGTCAAAATCATTCACCTAAGCTGCTTCTGAAGTCACAAATTAAAAAATAAACAGTAAAATACGTGCAATTATTAGCTGCTAAATTTAGGCTAATAATAACTTAAGGCTAAGTAAATAACTACTTACTGTGCCTGCATGTATGTGTGTGTGTTTAGTTTTTTCTTTCTCCTGTATAGGCTATTTTTATTAATCTTAGGGTATTTTCCAATTGCTAATGTGAATGAGGGACCAAATTTGAAAGAGAGAAATAGGAAGAGAGAAACATCCTAAGAATGATCAAAGACCATTTTATTACCATGTTAAAACAGAAAAAGATACCTCTGAAGAGGTGACAGAAATAAACTACAACATTTTTTTTAAATTTTTTTTTATTTAAACACCTTGATTACATACATGATTGTGTTTGGGTTTCAGTCATAAAAGGAACACCACCCATCACCAGTGCAACATTCCCATCACCCAAGTCCCAAATCTCCCTCCTCCCCCCCCAACCCCCGCCTGTACCCTAAACAGGCTCTACATTTCCCTCATACATTCTCAATATTAGGACATTTCAAAATGTAGTTATTTCTCTAACTAAACTCATCACTCTTTGTGGTGAGCTTCCTGAGGTGAGCTGGAACTTCCAGCTCTTTTCTCTTTTGTGTCTGAAAATTATTATTACAAGGGTGTCTTTCATTTTTCTTAAAACCCATAGATGAGTGAGACCATTCTGCGTTTTTCTCTCTCTCTCTGACTTATTTCACTCAGCATAATAGATTCCATGTACATCCATGTATAGGAAAATTTCATGACTTCATCTCTCCTGACAGTTGCATAATATTCCATTGTGTATATGTACCACAGTTTCTTTAGCCATTCGTCTGTTGAAGGGCATCTTGGTTGTTTCCAGAATCTTGCTATGGTAAATAGAGCTGCAATGAATATAGGTGTAAGGAAGGGGTTTTTGTATTGTATTTTTGTGTTCCTAGGGTATATTCCTAGGAGTGGTATAGCTGGATCGTATGGGAGCTCGATTTCCAGTTTTTGGAGGAATCTCCATATCGCTTTCCATAAAGGTTGAACTAGACAGCATTCCCACCAGCAGTGGATAAGAGTTCCTTTCTCTCCACATCCCCGCCAACACTGTTTATTCTCATTCTTTGTGATGTGTGCCATTCTCTGGGGTGTGAGGTGGTATCTCATCGTTGTTTTGATTTGCATCTCCCTGATGATTAGTGATGTGGAACATTTTTTCATGTGTCTTTTGGCCATGCGTATTTCTTCTTTGTCAAAGTGTCTGTTCATTTCTTCTCCCCATTTTTTGATGGGGTTAGATGTTTTTTTCTTGTAAAGTTCTGTCAGTGCCTTGTATATTTTGGAGATTAGCCCCTTATCTGATGGGTATTGGGTGAATAGTTTCTCCCACTCAGTGGGTGGCTCTTGTATCCTGGGCACTATTTCCTTTGAGGTGCAGAAGCTTCTCAGCTTAATATATTCCCATCTGTTAATCTCTGCTTTCACTTGCTTGGAGAGTGCAGTTTCCTCCTTGAAGATGCCTGTAATGTCCTGTAGTGTTTTGCCTATGTGCTGTTCTATATATCTTATGGTTTTGGGGCTGATATCGAGGTCTTTAATCCATTTGGATTTTACCTTTGTACATGATGTTAGCTGGGGGTCTAAGTTTAATTTTTTGCAAGTGGCTATCCAATTGTGCCAACACCACTTGTTGAAGAGGCTTTCCCTGCTCCATTTAGGATTTCCTGCTCCTTTATCAAAAATTAGATGGTTGTATCTCTGGGGAACATTTTCTGAGTATTCAAGCCTATTCCACTGATCTGAGGACCTATCCTTATTCCAATACCATGCTGTTTTGATAATTGTTGCTTTGTAGTACAGTTTAAAGTTGGGAAAAGTAATTCCTCCCATATTCTTTTTCCCAATGATTGCTTTAGCTATTCGAGGGTGTTTATTGTTCCAAATGAATTTCAAAAGTGTCTGATCCACTTCTTTGAAGAATGTCATGGGTATCTTTAGAGGGATGGCATTAAATCTGTATAATGCCTCGGGGAGTATTGACATTTTGATGATGTTAATCCTGCCAATCCATGAGCAGGGTATGTGTTTCCATTTCCGTGTGTCCTCTCTTATTTCTTGGAGCAGAGTTTTATAGTTTTCTTTGTATAGGTCCTTCACATATTTAGTCAAGGTGATTCCAAGGTATTTGAGTTTGTGTGGTACTATTGTGAATGGGGTTGTTTTCTTAATGTCCATTTCATCCTTATTACTATTGGTATATAGAAAGGCCATTGATTTTTGTGTGTTAATTTTGTAGCCTGCCACATTGCTATATGAGTCTATTGTTTCTAGAAGCTTTTTGATAGACTCTTTAGGGTTTTCTAAGTAGAGTATCATGTCATCTGCAAACAGTGAGAGCTTGACTTCTTCCTTTCCTATCTGGATTCCCTTGATATCCTTTTCTTGCCTAATCGCTATAGCAAGTACTTCCAGTGCTATGTTGAATAGGAGTGGTGAGAGAGGACAGCCTTGTCTTGTGCCAGAATTTAGAGGGAAGACTTTCAGTTTTTCTCCATTGAGGATAATATTTGCCACTGGCTTGTGGTAGATGGCCTTCACTATATTGAGAAAGGTTCCCTCCATTCTCATCTTGCTGAGAGTTTTGATCAAGAATGGGTGTTGGACCTTATCAAATGCTTTCTCTGCATCTATTGATATGATCATGTGGTTTTTATTTTTCTTGTTATTGATGTTGTGTATTATGTTGATAGATTTATGGATGTTAAACCAGCCTTGCATTCCTGGGATGAAACCTACTTGATCGTAGTGGATGATCTTCTTAACGAGGCATTGAATCCTATTTGCCAGGATTTTGTTGAGGATCTTTGCATCTGCATTCATCAGTGATATTGGTCTGTAATTTTCTTTTTTGGTAGCGTCTCTGTCTGGTTTAGGTATCAAGGTGATGTTGGCTTCATAAAAGCTATTTGGAAGTGTTTCTGTTTGTTCAATTTCATGAAAGAGTCTTGCCAAGATTGGCAGTAGTTCCTCTTGGAAAGTTTGATAGAATTCAATAGTGAATCCATCTCGACCTGGGCTTTTGTTTTTCGGCAGACATTTGATTACTGTTTTAATTTCATCAATGGTGATGGGGGTGTTTAGATATGCTACATCCTCTTCCTTCAACCGTGGAAGATTATAAGAGTCCAAGAATTTATCCATTTCTTCCAGGTTCTCATTTTTAGTGGCGTAGAGTTTTTCAAAGTAGTTTCTGATTACCCTTTGAATCTCTGTCATATCAGTAGTGATCTCTCCTTTTTCATTCCTGATACGAGTTATCAAGTTTCTCTCTCTCTCTCTTTCTTTGTTAGGTTTGCCAGTGGTCTATCAATCTTGTTTATTTTTTCAAAGAACCAACTTCTGCTTTCGTTGATCTTTCGGATTGTTTTTTGAGTTTCCACTTCGTTGATTTCTGCTCTCAGCTTTGTTATTTCCTTCTGTCTTCCTATTCTTGGGTCCTTTTGTTGAGCATTTTCTAGTTCTATTAGCTGTGTCATTAAGCTACTCAGGTAAGCTCCTTCTTCCTTCCTGATGTGTGCTTGCAAAGCTATAAATTTTCCTCTCAGTACTGCTTTTGCTGTGTCCCATAAGTTCTGAGAGTTTGTGTCTTTATTGTCATTTGTTTCCAGGAACCTTTTTATTTCCTCCTTGATTTCATCTCGGACCCACTGGTTATTGAGCATGAGGCTGTTTAACTTCCAGGTGTTAAAGTGTTTCTTCTGAGTCCCTTTGGAGTTCACAAATAATTTCAGAGCCTTGTGGTCAGCGAAGGTAGTCTGCAAAATTTCTATCCTCTTGATCTTATGGAGGTATGTTTTATGTGCCAGCATGTAGTCTATCCTGGAGAATGTCCCATGTACATTGGAGAAGAATGTGTATCCAGGTTTCTGGGGATGGAGTGTCCTATATATATCCACTAGGCCTCTTTCTTCCATTTCTCTCCTCAGGTCTAGTATATTCTTGTTGGGTTTCAGTCTGGTTGACCTGTCCAGTGTTGACAAAGCCATGTTAAGGTCCCCCACAATTATTGTGTTGTTGTTGATATTATTTTTCAGATTTGTCAACAGTTGTATTAAATATTTTGCTGGCCCCTCATTCGGTGCATATATGTTTAGGAGAGTGAATTCTTCCTGCTCTACGTACCCCTTGATTAATATAAAATGTCCGTCTTTGTCCCTTTCAACCTTCCTGAGTATAAAGTTTGCATTATCTGATATTAGTATGGCCACTCCAGCTTTTTTATGGGTGTTGTTTGCTTGGATAACTTTTCTCCAGCCTTTTATTTTGAGTCTATGTTTGTTCTGACTATTCAGGTGCGTTTCTTGTAGGCAGCAGAAGGTTGGATTGAGTTTTTTGATCCATTTAGCCACTCTGTGTCTCTTAACTGGTGCATTTAGTCCATTGACGTTGAGAGAAAGAATTGTCCTGGGATTTAACGCCATCTTTATTTCAAAATTTGGTGTGTCTTTTGGGTAGTCTTGTCTTAGATTAGGTCTTTCAGTTTTTCTCTTAAGACTGGTTTTGTGTCTGTGAAGTTTCTGAGCTGTTTTTTGTCTGTGAAACCATGTATTCTTCCATCAAACCGGAAAGTGAGTTTTGCTGGGTATAGTATTCTGGGTGAAGCATTCATTTCATTCAGTCTTGTCTCAATATCCCACCACTGCTTTCTGGCATTGAGCGTTTCTGGTGACAGGTCTGCTGTAAATCTCAGGGAAGCTTGCTTGAACATGATTTCCCCTTTTGATCTTGCTGTTTTCAGAATTCTGTCTCTATCTGTGGGATTTGTCATTGTGACTAGGATGTGTCTTGGGGTGGTTTTTCTGGGGTCTCTTTTGGTTGGTACTCTTCGGGCATGCAGGATTTGATCACATATATTCTTTAGCTCTGGAAGTTTCTCTTTAATGATGTTCTTGACCATTGATTCTTCCTGGAAATTTTCTTCCTGGGTCTCTGGGACTCCAATGATTCTTAAGTTGTTTCTGTTGATCTTATCATAAACTTCTATTTTCGTCTGTTCCCATTCTTTGACTAATTTTTCCATTGTCTGCTCATTTGCTTTAAGTTTTTTGTCCAATCTCTCCTGCTGTATGGAATTGTTATGTATCTCATCTTCCACAGCACCAAGTCTATTCTCAGCTTCTGATACCCTGTCCCAGAGCTTATCCATTTTGTCATTCACTTCGTTTACTGACTTTTTCAGTCCTGTTAGTTGACATGTTATTTCAGTTTGGAGTTTTGTCATTTCTGCCTTCATATTTTCTTGGTTCTTATTAGTGTTCTGTTCAACTCGATCCATGGTTTCTTGGAGTCTGTTGAGCACCTTCCATATTGCTAGTCTAAAGTCCTTATCTGAGAGGTTGATTAGTTGTTCAGTCATTATCTGGTCCTCAGAATTGTCATCTTCATTCTCTATGTCTGATGCTGGCCTGCGTTGTTTCCCCATTGTCACACTTGTATTGTGGGTTTTTCTACGTGTTGTAGTGGTATTCATTGTCTATATGATGTAGGCAGCACACTCCTCTGGCTCCTCCCTTTCTGGATGGGCTGACTTGCCTCTAAGGGAGGGGAGTCCTCCGTGGATGAAGCCTCACACTGGGTCAAATCTTAGGCCCGAGCATGCAACAGAGAAGACAGTCCAGAGAGAAATGTTTGCTTCTGTGATATAGCGCCGTTCTTAGTGTGATTTTTCCTTCTTGTTGCAATGGAGTTCTTTCCTTAGAAAGAGTGCACGGCCGCGTAGCGAAGCGGAGCGGCCGTGCTCTGCTGGAGCCTCTTTTTGCCCCACTCGCAAGAGTTTCACGCAAGAGGACAGTAGACAGACATAGACAGGTCACACTCACAGTCTTTCACAGCTGAGCCCCACTGGGCCGGTGTACTTTCGCGGATTTTCCCCGCCTGGTGTCACACACAGGGAGCCAGCTTTTGCAAAGGTTAGCCGGTTTTTATGCTCTGAAGTCCCTCCCTGAAAATGGCGTCTGGGCGAGCGAGGTTTCTGGAGGCTCTTTTTGCCCCACTCGCAAGAGTTTCACGCAAGAGGACAGTAGACAGACATAGACAGGTCACACTCACAGTCTTTCACAGCTGAGCCCCACTGGGCCGGTGTACTTTCGCGGATTTTCCCCGCCTGATGTCACACACAGGGAGCCAGCTTTTGCCAAACTACAACATTTTGTTATGAGATACTCAACTTCATTTTTCCATATTGCAAAAAATAACCACACCTCTTTTAAAGGATATATGTATATTTTTATTAAATCACCATGAGATACAGAGTTAAAAATTTGTTGATAGGTGAGGTTTCAATCATACAGCATTCCAACACTAATCACTGCATTTCCTACTAAACATTTCTATTGCCTTTGGGTGTTATTTTCATACCATGGGCTTATTTATATTTTATAGCCAGTGTTGATGTATAGCAATTGGACTTGGACACTTTCTTTGGATATTCCTACTCTGGTGACAGTTAAACCTACACATACTAGGTTATTATTGGACATGTCCCCTCCCCCATACCATTGAGTATAAAAGAAAAAAAAACTTGTACTGTTAGGGTCCAAGCAGATAACCTTACAGGTGCTAAGAGACAAAGACCACCTCTGATAATGTAAAATGAAAAAACGAGTTTATTCCAGCTAGCTTGGGCCATTTTCATGAAAGACAAAGTCCCTGCATGAAACTAACAGGCAACTTGTATAGGGTCAACAGACCTTATGAAGTTAAGAATTTGATTGGTGGGCCCGGAGAGATAGCACAGCGGCGTTTGCCTTGCAAGCAGCCGATCCAGGTCCAAAGGTGGTTGGTTCGAATCCCGGTGTCCCATTTGGTCCCCCTTGCCTGCCAGGAGCTATTTCTGAGCAGATAGCCAGGAATAACCCCTGAGTACATACGGGTGTGGCCCAAAAACAAAAACAAAAACAGAATTTGATTGGTTAACACAAACAGTTCAACTTTTAAATCATATTTGATTGGTTCACATATATCACAGTCCCATCTCCTGCCTCCTCTACCACCTTATCTGTTCTGATAACATTTGGGTCAAAAATCTGAACCGCCTTATGACAAGGAGGCCTTGATCACTCTATGATACAAACTAACATCTCATTTTCTTGGAATTTGACCTGGAGATTCAAGAGAGAGCAGTATCTGGGAAGAGAGGGGAAGGGATGAGCAAACTTTCAAGTTGCTACAGGCTTGTTGCTCATAGCTCCAGGGTCTGGGGCCCAGCAGGACAGTGGTGGGGAGGCCTGGAAGTTACCAGAGCAGTACCTGCCAGCTCATAGGGTGTCAGTGATAAGCCCCTGTGATTCTTGCAGCACCCGGCCCTGGCAGCCTTGGGCCCCTACAACCTGCAGCCCTGCAGCTTTGGCAGCCTTGGGACTCTGCAGCCTTGATGCAGTCAAGCAGCAAGCAGACTTTCAGATTACTGCGGCAACCTGCAGAGAAGCCTAGCAACTGCAGTAACTGCATTGTTGATTCTAAAAATGTTTTACAAATTTCTACAATAACCCATGTATGAGAATGATCATTTTATGTCTGTTCCTCTCCTCTGACATATTTCTCCTAGCATGATACTATGCATGTCTTAACTATGTATAAGCAATTTTCATGACTTCATTTTTAACAGCTGCATAGTATTTCATTGTGTAAATGTACAACATGGTTTCTTTATCCACATATTTGTTCTTGGGGTTGTTTCCAGATTACAATTATTGTGAGTAGAGCTACAATGAAAATAGGAATGCAGTTGCCTTTTCTGCACTGTGTTTTGGGACCTGAAAGTATATTCTCAAGAGAAATATTGCTGGGTTCTATGGAAGCTCAATTTCTAGTTTTTTTGAGAAAGTTCTAGATTGTTTTTCAGAAAGACTTAGCCAGTTAACATGTCCATCAGCACTAAACAAGAACCTCATTTCCCTCACATCAGCATAATCACTGCACTGGTTATTCTGCATTTGTTGTGTGCCAGACTGTGGTATGTGGTGATATTACATTGTAATCTTGGTTTGCATCTTCCTAATGATAAATAATTGGGAGCAGTTTTTTATAGACATTTTTGTCATATGTATTATTTCTTCGAAGAAGTTTCTCTTCTCATCCCAATTTTTGGAGGAATGTATTATTTTTTTCATTAAGCTCTACCAGTGCCTTATATATCGTATATATTAATTCCTTACAGATGGGTTTTCAGTGAATTATTTCTTGCATTCTGTGGTAGCCTTTGTATACCGGCCATTATAACTTTTAAGTGCAGAAGCTTCTTAATTTAATGTAGTTTAATTTGTTTATATTTTATTTCATTTATTTGGTCAGTGGTGTTTCATTAATGAAGATACCTTCATTAATGTCAAGAAATGTTATGAAGAGATTTGCCTATGTTTTTATGTATATACTTTATAACTTCAAATTGATTATTAAGATCTTATTTTTTAAATTTTTATTGTAAACAAAGTGAATTACGAGTCTTTCATAGTGATATTTAAGGTACTAGTAACAATGAACCAAGGGCATCCCCACCACCAGTGTTGTTTCTTGAATCCATTTTGAGGCTTTTTTTGCATACTATTAGAAAGATTTCTGAGTTCAGTTTTTTCACATAATTGGACAGTTTTCCCAGTACCACTCTTTGAAGAGGCTTTCCTTGCTCACTTAATATTTTTTCTCTTTAACAAAAATTAACTTATCATATACCTATACATACACATACAGACATATACATATTTCACACTATTCAGTTCTATTTAAATGAACTGAGAGTCTATATTTCATTACCATGCTGTTTTAATGACTACTGCTTTGTAGTACAGTTTGAAGTTGGGGAAGGTGATACCCACATTTTCTTTCTTCTCAAGAATTGAGAAGCAGTCTTATAATCTAATTTAAGCCTGAAATTGATGTCACCTGATACCAGTATGGTCACTCCAGGCTTTCTGAGGTTGTTTGCTTAAAGAATTGCCTTCCAACCATTGAGTATGAGTCTGTGTCTGCTTGAAATATTCATTGCATTTCTTGATGGCATCAGATTGTTGGGTTCCATTTTTTATTCTGTCCTAATACTCTATGTCTCTTAACTGATGCATTTAGTCTATTGACATTGAGACATTATTGCCACAATGTCTCTTTTATATAGAAGTCTGGCGTGTTTTTGGAATTTGTTTTGTCTTAAGTGCCCATTTATTTTTTCTCTTAAAGATGGTTTATTTTTATGAACTCCTGAGCCTTTAGTTTTTAAATCTGTGAAGTAATATATTGTTTATTTAAATATGAATTAGAGCCTGACTGAGTAATAATATATTCTTGGTTAGGTGTTCAGTTCACTGAGTCTTTTTGCTGTATCTTGCCACTGTGTTGGGCCCAAACAATTAGTAGCTGCCATACATTTTAAGGCTGCACCTTTAAATGTAATTTTATTTTATTTATTTATTTATTTATTTATTTATTTTTGTTTTTGTTTTTTTGGGTCATACCCGGCAGCACTCGGGGTTACTCCTGGCTCTATGCTCATATATCACCCCTGGCAGGCACAGGGGACCATATGGGATGCCGGGATTCGAACCACCATCCTTCTGCATGAAAGGCAAACGCCCTACCTCCATGCTATCCTTTTTTTGACCTTGTTGCTTTCAGTATTTTATCTTAATTTATTGTTTTAATCATTCTGATGAGGATGTACTGGAGGTGTTTGTATTTGGGTTTCTTTTTGCTGCTACACTTTAAGTTTCCAAAATGTGAGTGCGCATGTTCTCTAGCTCTGTTAACTCCTCAGCAGTTATATATTTTTGTTTGTTTGTTTTTGGTTTTGGTGCCACACCTGGTGGCTCTCAGAAGTTATTTCTGGCTCTGCACTCAGAAGTCATTGGAAGGCTTGGGGGACCATAGCATGGGGGACAGAACCCCATGCTAAGCTATCACTCTGGCCTCAGTAATAATGACTTTGACAGTAGTTTCTTCATAGATGTCTCCTTCTTCTCTGGTACTCCAATGATTCTGTGTAGTTTCTGTTGAATTTCTCCCACAAAACTTTTGTCATCAGTTCATTTATTTAGAATTTTTTCCCATTTTCTATTGTTGTGTGGAGGCTTTCTTCCCTTCATCATCAAGATCATGGTTTCTGTCATTAGTAGCTGTTTCTCTGCTGTAAAGGCCTTCCAATGAATTTTTCATTCAATGTACCAAATTTAAAATTCTGACATTTTTCTTTGCATTTCTCTCATCTTTGTTCTCATATCCTCTTGTGTTTAATTGGCTGTCCATTCCACTGTTTGTTTGTTTGTTTGTTTGTTTTAGTACCTTGGTCATTGTTGGGCTACACCTTATTTTACCTAAAACAAAGTTCATCTCTGGTTTCTTTGTAAACAAAGTTCATCCCTGTTTCTTTGTATCTGTTTGTTAACTACTTGGTTTCACCCAAAACAGAGCTTGTCTTATATGTAAACCTGGGTAATGCAGGCTCAGGGTAGCTGCCTCACCTGTGATGGTCTCTATACTCAATTAAGACGGTAGTTCTGGCAGGCAGCAGGTTCTTCACAGTAGGTAGAAGACTGCCAGGCTACAAGTGTTTCACCCTAAGCCTAGTTTAGATTATTCATGTGTGACCCTGATTCATATTAGTTCACCTGGACTTGGAGATACTGCGCGTGGGGTGATTTTTACAGGTGATCATTAGTATTTGCACTCTGAACTCCATTTCAGATATATTATATAGGGGATTGGGTCTGTAAAATTGCAACCATCACCTATAAGGTGTGATGAGATTTTGTGCTGTTTTACAATAGTTCATTTTGTAGTTTCAAGATAATTTCCCCCCTATGTCATTGCTAGTCTTTTCTCACAGGTTTCAGGGAAGTTTACATGAGCAACAGATTATCTTGCAGCCCCATAAATGGCCACTCTCTCCATAGGCTCTCTAAGCATGGCCTCAACCTATGGGATGGTGGGCAAGTCTCTTAGTTCATTTGGGCAGGTTAGCTAGCTCTATCTTTGGTGTATCATTTCTTTCCTTAAGTCTTCTTTTCCTGCTCATCTTGAATACATGCATTTGGCATGTCTCTCCTTTGCAGGTCACTGGGTAGGAGTCCTTTGTGAGCCATGGTCCATTGTCACTCCAGAAGGATAATTTCAGACATCTAATTCCACTGCTTATTCTCTACTAGAACCAGGATGCATCTATTTGCCAGTATTTTTAGAGCTTTTTTTTTTATCTGCTCAGATACTACATCTCTACCCTATTTCAGTCTCACCTTTATTTTAACCACTCCCTGTTGCTTTCTTTCTACTTTTGTTCCTTGCCAAGTTTAGGTTTTCTTTTTTTTCTTTTTTTTTTGGTTTTTCAGACCACACCCATTTGATGCTCAGGGGTTACTCCTGGCTAAGCGCTCAGAAATTGCCCCTAGCTTGGGGGACCATATGGGACACCGGGGGATCAAACCGTGGTCCTTCCTTGGCTAGCGCTTGCAGGGCAGACACCTAGCGGCCCTCTGGCGCCACCTTGCCGGCCCCAAGTTTAGGTATTCTTAAAGCCTTTTTCAAATTTCTAAACTAATTTATATTTTTTCTCCAAGTTTCCATGAAATTTTTTTATATGGTCCCCCAAGCCAAGAGTAACCCCTGAGCATCACTGGGTGTGGCCTAAAAAACCAAACCAAACCAAAACAAACAACAAAAAAACCCAAAAAAATAATTTAAGCACCATAATTACAAACACGTTTGTAGTTGGATTTCAGTTATAAAAAGGAAGACCCCTTATCACCAGAGCAAACTTCCCACCACCATTGTCCCTCATCTCCCTCCTCCTCCACCCTCTGCCTATATTCATGACAGGCATTCTAATTCTGTCACTCAGAGATATTTTACAGATTGAGTCAATATTTTAATGCATTTACTTATTTCTTTATACAAGTTTTGTTAAATTAAAATTATGTGATATAGTTGTATGTGCCACATATATTCCTGCATGTTGCATGCTATATATGGCAGTAAATACTCAACTATTACTCATCTTACATAGGCCAACATGTTGGGAAGAACATAACTTGATCCAAAGTTTAAAAATTTACTTTCAAGATTGTAATTGTAAAGAAAAATACTGTAATATTAAGAATGTCAGTCTTAGAATGATGATAATGATAGAAGCTTCTTAAGGTATCAATAGAGATCATTTTAAGATTGTTCACTTCTGATCACCACATGATGATGATGTTTTTTGGGGGAAGAGATTGGGTCACATCTGGAAGCACTCATGAGTTACTCCTGGCCCTGAACTCAGAAATTGCTCCTGGCAGGGTCAGGGGACCATATGAGATTATTGGGATCAAACCTAGGTCAGTCCTGAGTCAGTTGCAATGTAAGGTAAATGCCCTATCACTGTGCTATCACTCTGTCCACCAGCCCTGATCTCTTATTGACAGAGAGAAGGAGACTGACTTGTTTGCTACTGTATCTCTAAAATTACAGAAAAGAACTTATAGTATACTGAAGCACTAATTACAGAGTTTTTGAATACACTACACAGCCAGTCTATCTTAGTAGATAAACTAAAGCTTATCAATAGGTTTTTATGTGTTTCTAGTACTTACAATTGTTAGTTTGGAAATAATGGTGATGTTTACTCATTATCATGCCAAAACATTCATTATGCAGAGAGAAGAAATCAAAGTATAACTGGCTTCATAAATACAACATTTTTAGTCAATGTATTTATTCTAGAAAGAAATGTTAGCTGCAAGCTATGATTTACATTAATTTACACTTAATTTTGAAAGACCATTTTGAAATGTGCAAGTGAAAATGGCCATGTTTAAGTGTAAGTAATTTGTTTTGATGATTTTCTTCTATATTTTTATTGTAGTTCAGATTACAGAGGACAATAGTGTTTACATGTATAGTATTTTTACTCAACTCCATCGCCAAAGTGGCATGAAACTATCACTGTTCCTATATCACCTTGGATGATTCTTCTTACATCACTACTCAAATGTTTGTTAATCAATTTTGTAATACAAAGTCAAAAGTTTGTCATTGCTCAGTTCTGTTTTCTTGCTTTTTGTTCTTTCTATAGTCCCTAGATGAATGATATATTCTGACATATGTTCTTGAAGTGTAGAATTTATTAACAAATAATATTTACAAAAATAATCTCAGACTCAATTTATTTTCATATTTTGTTTCATCTGTCCTCATCCTTAAATAAAAAAGACTTTCACAATTTTATCACCTAAGTAAAAATATTTTTATTTTAAAATAAAGTTAAGGTATTTTTCAGTCAATTAGAAAATTTTGGAACCAATTTTGAAGTGTACCATTTTACACCAAACTACAAATAAATGAAGAACTCATTCCATAGACTAATCACATTAATTTTACTTCTCATTTCTATTTTTTCACAATATTCCACTTCTTATAAAATAAATAAAATTCATACATATTATTTTAAATAATACCAAAATAAGCATGAATGTATAATATATATTGAATATACATATAGGGATCTCAAGCACTTATATGTCAAAATATATATCTATGTCAATAAAATATGTATACATAAACATATGTTGCTACACACTTACCTTTTCTATTATTTTATTTATTTAAAGAAAATGCATCACATATTTGACATATTTGAATCTAATACATTTGTTTCCAGATAAGTGAAAGCAAAGTTATTGAATAAAAGAGAAATAAGTAAAAAGGTAGAGAAGAAATGAAGATTAAAAAAAAGTAAAAAGTGGGGCTAGAGCAGTGGTGCAAGTGGTAGGGTGTTTGCTGTGCATGCGCCAACCTAGGATGGACTGTGATTCAATCCCCTAGCATCCCATATGGTCAAAAACCAAAAAAAAAAAAAGGAAAAAGAAAATGTACAGTAGCAAGGATATTTTTTTTAAATTAGGTTTAGTAAGCTCTTGATAGCTGTCAATTCTGTTAAACTTATGTGTTTCTATAGGGATGACATCATCAAACAATTAATGTTGTCCAGAAATTCGAAACACTATTACTAATACCTATACCTATACTAATTACCTTTAGGGGCATGTACTTAGTAGCTAGGTGTCCTGGAAGAAGTGAAGATGTGGGAGTAGGATACCCGTTATTTCTACAAAGCTCTAATTATATCAGCCCCCAAACTTGGCATACCTGAAGTTTGGTCATTTTGGTTCCCCAAAGGGAATTGTAGAGGGTCAGTAATGAGGCAGGGCCATTGGGAAAAACAGTGATTCTGGGTGTTGGAAGCAACAGGCTCAACTTGCTAGGTCCAGGTCAGGTGAGTCCAGAGACTCACCCTCTCCTCCCGAGATGGCCAGATTTTGCTGTACCCATAATCTTTTACCATAAATGAATTTACATTATTGAACATTTTAAAAATACATGTTAGTTTGCTGATTATAATTTTTTGTAGAGTTATCTCCAGAATATTTATGAACTGGGATGAACAGTTGCATATTTGTTTCCTGATAGTATAAAATAGTTTGGTGACATTGCAATGTATTCATTATTGATAAGTGAGTGCTATAAGACTTTTAAAAATTATTTTAATTATATAAATGGAAACTAAGTTTTTTATTTATAGCAAAATATTTAATGGTTTAAATTGGTGATTCTTGTGGTTATCACATCCAATCTAGTCTCTTTACCAATGGTAATAATAGCAGTTTGACATCTTCCTGTTTCTTACATTGTCAAATATATCATTTTTACCCAATTTTCCCTTACTTTCATTATTTTCTAAAATTTAAATAATCCTATAAATTAGCTATATCAGGAAACCTAAAAAATGCATACTGATAGTTTGCTGCATAAATACTAAATGTTTCACTGAAATTCTATACAACTTCTAGGTTATTTCAGCTTCACTTAAGAAATTCACTCTTTTTTCTATCTTAATGTTAAGATAATTTAGAAAAGTATACAGATTAATACCCACAAAACAGAAAAAAATCTTATAATCTTAAATTAATAGTTTATCATTTTAATTCATTTTATATTGATTTTCTTATCCATTTTGCATTAATCAAGTTAATTCAATGGATAAGGCATTCTGTTAGGAACAGAAGATGGTAATATAATCATTTAATCCTTGATAGAACTCAGGTCCCATTTACCTATAAGAGAACACTAAATAACAAAAATAACTCAGTCCAGGGCCCAGAGAGATAGCACAGCGGCGTTTGCCTTGCAAGCAGCCCATCCAGGACCAAAGGTGGATGGTTCGAATCCCTGTGTCCCATATGGTCCCCTGTGCCTGCCAGGAGCTATTTCTGAGCAGACATCCAGGAATAACCCCTGAGCACCACCATGTGTGGCCCCAAAACCAAAAAACAAACAAACAAAAAACAAAAAACCAAAAACAAAAACAAAAATAAAACTCAGTCCGTTACTCATGCCACAACAAAAGTTAAAGTGAAAACAGTTTAGCTACACTGAGATTAGAAAGATGTGTTAGATAACCAGCTAATGTTTACTTCCCATCTCTGTTTGCCAAGCATCTTGTGTATCATATTTTAATTAAGAATTCTTTTTCTTTTACAACAATGAAACATTTAGATAAAGATTTCTTAATTCTAATTTTTTCTGAATATGTAGAAAGCATAATTCAGTTAATGGAGAGCAAAGTTTCTGATGCTTAACTAAATTTAGATCCATGTTTTGCTCTTCGTCAATTAAATGTTAATAACTAAACCTCTCAGATTCATTATCTACAAGTGTTGGTTTTCATAATATTTGATTCATCAAACTGTTCTTAAAATCAACATACATGTAACGCTTAGGACAATCTCTGACAAGGAATCATTACTCTCACTGCATTAATTACTGTTATGTCAACTTTAGTAACTTCAGTTTCTTTTTATGTTCAAAATATCTAACCTCTTTTCTCAAAGTGAAATTTTATGAAGTTCCATGAAGTCTGTCAAATATAGTCACTCATGTCTACGAAGAGTTAGATTTAATTTAGATATCTCTAGGATGAGAAAAAGCAGTTATACTCCAAAAATTACTTCAATCCAAATGTTCTTAGTAAGCCTGGGTTTATTTCTATATATACTAGCAAATATTTTTTCTGTGCAAGAAGACATCAGAGTAAAACATGCATCCAATTGAATGATATTTAAACATTTCTCAAGAAAATTGATAGTATATACCTTGTATAGGCATCATTTAAAAAGACTAGCACTTTATTTTTTTTTCTACAGATAAAGTTGCTAAAAAATTCTACTCTCTGGCAAATGTGACTCTCTTTTCTATTGGGTACAGTATGTTAGAGTTGCCAGATTTAGAAAATAAAAATATTAATTATCAAATAGCAATGCAATTCATATTTGAATTTCAATTGTATATTTTTGGTAACAGTATTACCTGTGTGATGTTTGAAATATATGAAAAGCTTAATGATTTTATTATTTGAATTGTATAGCATTTAATCAACATTACAAACATTACAAAAGGTCACACTCCAACATGGGCAGCTGGGTGGAGTCTTATAAAAAGAGCAGTCACGTACTGCAGCTCCTTTCCTAGGGCGCTTGCCACCCCCATCCCCTTTGTGCTCTTCCCGGCAGGGAACATAGGGAACATGCAGGCAATGTGCCCCATGGTATCCCATAGGCCAGGTCACTGAGACACGAGGAGGGGAGAAGACAGAACTGGGTTGCTCTGCAGTTCATAGGGGAACAGAGAGGCTGGAAGCCAATGGACAGTTGCGAGGCCAAAGGCAGCACTGAGGGCTTGAGGTAGTGATGGGAGCCCAGAACAGGTCATAAGGGGAGGACAGAGAAGACCAAGTTCAAGGACCCAGGAAGGATGGAAGAGGGTGGTGCAGGGTGCTGAAGAAGGCTTTCGGGCCCTGCCTTACTCAATTTCTCCCGGAGCCCAGAACAGCAGGTAAAATGGGGCTAAGGGTAGTGTGTGTGTGTGGTGCTTATCTGGGGGGTTTTGATCCAGGGGTGCTGGGAAATGATAAGTTTCTAAAAGTAGGGATTGGAAGAGCACTTCTCTCTGGGACACTCGGGTCGCATAAGCACCCCATGGCGCTAGCCATCAGTTGTTGGTCTACTCGGGGTCCGGCATCTGCTCCAACATTAGGTTCTCTCGCTGGTCAAGCTTCACATGGTAGATGATTCACCAGAAGTTGGAGTCTGAATCCCGGTACCTGTTTCTAGGGTTCAACTGCCACATCATGGGCAGCCGGTGGGACCAGAGCAGGCTGGGACTCAAGGCCTGGCCCCTCTCCACATCTTACTGCTGCATGAGCACTTGGAGTTTGAAGCCATTCTCAATGATGATAGGCAGCCAGGTGACCTGTTTCTCATCCAGCCAGGTGACGTGTTCTTACCCCAGATCCAAAGATGGTCGGGGTGTGAGTGTACCTTAGCCTGGTTGACCAGTCTCTCAGCCATGGTGTCAGGGGTTGTTCCAGGCACTTGGAGGCCAGTAGTGGATGCTGGATGCAGGACTGTGAGGCGCCCCCTCCCCCAACCAGCGGCAGGGCAGAAGGAAGCAAGCTTAATTATTTTAAACTAAAATTCAAAAGTTTCTTTGCCTATGAAATTATTTGCTTTATTTGGGAAAGCTGAGCAAATGATATAAATTCTTCTACATCCCAGTATAAGATTCCTTGTCCTTTCACTCTTCATATTTCAACTCTTTAGAAAAAGACCTATAATCTCTATATAAATATTTTTGAACATTTGAATTTGATGAAAAAAGTAAATTATAATACAGTCGCAATTCAATAAATTATACCCATTGTTTTCTTCTGAACCATAGTTTTATTTCCTCTCAACTCCACCCCATTTCTTTCAGTACTATGCTTCTGTTTTGTTTGTTGTCAGATTTTCTTCTTTGAACAAAATAGCTTCTAATTTGCTAATATTTGGTACTAAAATAATGAATCATAAATATAAAAAAAAAAACTCTTCAGTGTGAGGTTGGAGTGGTAGTGCGGCAGTAGGGCATTTGCCTTACACATGGCTAACCCTGGGAGGACCTCTGTTCAGGCATGATCCCAAAATAAAACAAACAAAACAAAACAAGAAAAAATTCAGTCTTGAAATAAAATAACCATGTTTCAATTATTTCTTTATTATCATCCTCATCTTTTATTGTATATGTACATATATACAATTAACATATATATAAATATAAATACATATATACACAATTAAATATATACACACAATTTATATATATTGGGTTTTGGACCACACCTGGTGATGCTCAGCAGTTACTCCTGGCTATGTGCTCAGAAATCGCTCCTGGCTTTGGGGACCATATGAGATGCCAGGGGATCGAACTAAGGTCTGTCCTAGGTCAGCAGCATGCAAAAAAAATGCCCTATTGCTGCGTCACCTCTCTGGCCCCTGTCCTTATATTTTTGACAGGTTGAATGTGACACTCGATCAACTAAATGGATTCTTTATTTTTAACTTCATAGCATCATAAAGTTTTTGTGTGCTTTTTAGTTTTTGTTTTCTAGAGGTTGGTTTGGGTCAAGCACGTGGCATTAAGGTCTTTGTTCAGGGGACAATATGCAGTGCTATGGCGAGAATCTTTTTTTTTTTAATTTTTATTTTGATCATAATGGCTTACATATCTTTCACAGTAGTATTTTAGGTACATATTAACATTGAATCAGGGGAATATCCATCACCAACATTTTCCTCCTCTCATCCCCGTTCCCTTTCTGCAACCCATATCCCCCACCATCCCCCCCCCCTGGCTGCTAGAGTAGGTGGTCCTCACTTTGTCTAGCTTACTTTTAGTGATCATATATCTGTTTGGTCCTGGTGCCCTCCCTTGTTTCTCCCTTGATTTGAGAGGCTGAGCTAGATAAATCAAGTTATGTGGTTTTGTTTGAGGGAAAGAAAAGCAATAGAATGGGGTAAAAAGTAAGAAAAAAATAAATCAAATATGCTGAAAATAGGCAGAGTCCTTCTGAAGGCTATCAACCTCAGTTTGAGAGAGGACATGGAAAAGGTCATTGAAACACCACAACAATACAGAAAGAAATGTGAAATTAAATATCCAGTGAGAACTATAGCAATAAAGACAAGCACCAAACAATAGTCTCAATTCTGAAATCAAATCATGTATGGCAAGAATCTTAATCCATATAGTATCTCTCTACTATAACATCATAAATTTAATATAATAAATTTTCATAGTTCTGATGTCAATAATAAATCTAACATAATTATTGATATATCTATAGAGATTTGTTTATCAACAAATAATTAATAATAATAAATTTAATATATAATTATTGATATATATATAAATTAGTATGTCAACAAATGATTCATATAAGTAGATATTAATCACCCAAAATGCAGATGCATAGTGACTCTGTATAATCATTTTCATTTTTATAAATAATTTCTTCTTCCACTGTTCAGATTTTAAGAACATGCTTTTATTTTACTTTGGATCATACCTGTCACTGCTCAGGGCTTACTCCTAACTTTGTGCTCAGGAATAACTCCTGGCAGTGCTCTGGGAAGTATATGTGGTACCAGAAATCCAACCTGGATCAACCAAATGCAAGACAATTACTTGGTTTATTGTACTTTTTCTCCAGTTTTTAATTATTTTAAATTTCAGAATATTAAGTTTAGATTCTGGATGTATGCCAGTGGCAGAACATACATGGGAAGCCAAGGTGGATTCCAGGTACCTCCCTCAAACACACAAATAGAAAATTAACATTTTTTATTCTTATATACTAAAAGTCTGTTAAAGACTTCACTATTTTTCTTTCTTTTTTTTTTTTTTTGTGGTTTTTGGGTCACACCCGGCAGTGCTCAGGGGCCACTCCTGGCTCCATGCTCAGAAATTGCTCCCGGCAGGCACGGGGGACCATATGGGACGCCGGGATTCGAACCGATGACCTTCTGCATGAAAGGCAAACGCCTTACCTCCATGCTATCTCTCCGGCCCCTTCACTATTTTTCTTTATACACTTTGGGTAACATGATGGATGATCTGGTAGGCGACCTACACCTAGTGGTGCTTAAGTTCTTTCATACTGGTAGATATTCTGGAAATCTCATATGCAAATCTTGTACTCTAAGTCTTTGAACCATTTCCCTTGTCCCCTCACCCTTCACACTTTCTATTTGACCTTCAGTTGAATAGCAATATATCTGAGAGAAGGAGATGTCTATTTAAACTAAATCTTCTCCTGGTCTTAGGCTTTTTTCGTGTTTCTCTTTTTTCTGTTTCAGTCTCTGCAGAGACTGTTTAGAAAGAGATATCAGGGCTGGCTTTTCCTGGATATTTGCCAGAGATAATCCTATGCAAACACAGAACTTTCCACTGCATAGAATCCACTGAATGAAATCTTACTTATGTAAAGGATGATATTATTCACAGACTGCAGAGAAGACTGTGTGTTCATAAAGTAAGGGTGGGCAAGTTAACATGAGAGCCTCTGTGAGAGGCTTGTGCTCAACCCTGTAGTCATCGACAACTTAAAAGGTGCGGCTTCAGAAAACTCCTTCATAATCTTGCTAGTGACGGTTCCAGGGGGGTAAAGAGACCAACAATTTGTAGTGAAAATTACAGCAGTATGGTCAGCTTACTCCATACATCTATATTCCTGAAATATAGGACATTGACAGCAGATGTCATCTTTAATTTGTAACAAATAACTTCATCTTTATTCCTTCTTTTTTTGGTTTTTGAGCTACAGCCAGTGCACTCAGAAATTGCCCCTGGCTTGGGGGACCATATGCGATGCTGGGGAATTGAACCGTGGTCCATGCTAGGTTAGCACATGCAAAGCAAATACCCTACCACCTGCGCCACTGCTCCTGCCCATTCATCTTTATTCTTAATTACAGAGCAAGTAGGAACAATTATCTGTGTTTTTCCTTAGTTTCTTTAAATTCTGCATAGTGTCTCCTTGAATTTATTTTCCCCTAATGTTTGTATATACAGTGAAGAAGCACTATTTTCAACCTAGCCTTTATTTTATTTATTTTTAAAATTTTATTTGAGCCACATGAATTATAATACTGTATTTTCTGCTATATAAGACATTTGGTCATATAAGATGATCCCCTACTTTTCCTGTTAAAATATAGGGTTTGGGCTATATTTGCTATATAAGACTACCTCTCTTTGGCAACTGGGCTCTGGGGGGAGTGGGAAGGAAGGAAACTCCAACCCCAGGCTCTTTCATACTGGAGAGGAAGGCTGCAGGTGGACCCATAAAATCCCACATGCCAGGATTACTGCTCCTCTTCTACTGGCATGGCTGGGAATATGGACAGACAGCTGGCCAAAGGCCCCTAGGACTGACCAGTTAGTCCTGGAGACCGAGAGCCCCCCACGCCAAGCTGGCTTTCAAGGCCAGGTCTGGCATCTGAGCTCTGGGGGTGGGGGTGGGGAGGAGGCAAACTCCTCTCCCATGCTTTTTCATACTGGAGAGGGAGGCTGCAGCTGGACCCAGACTATCCCACATGCCAGGATTCCTGCTCCTCTCCTACGGGTATGGCTGGGAATCTGGGCAGACAGCTGACCAATGGCCTCCTGGGCTGACCACCTACTCCAGGAGACCTAGATCCCCCATGCCAAACTGGTCTTCAAAGTCAGGTTTGGCAACTGGGTTCTGGGGGGAGGGGGGAGGAGGGAAACTCCTCCCGTATTTATACTGGACCCCCTGCAGCTATGTCTTTTCTTACTAATACTCATTTTTATAACCGCGCTTTTTAAGCATTATCTAAAAATGTTCTTCATTCTAAATGGTTCCTAGGAAAGAAAATGGAATACCAAAGATTTGGATGATAACACTCAAATAGATCTTTAAAGTCAGTCTTTATGGACGTGACTTTCTGTACTGACTCCAAGCCATAATCACAAACAACTCATATATATGTATTGTATATAGCCCCTGTCATGTATTGCCTCTCCCCTACTCCTGTGTCTCCTCTATCCCCTCATTTTTCAATCCTGATACATTATCTTCCCCTAATTTAACCCTCTTTACTCTCAGTTCCTAACTTGGTAGGCACCAAGATTGACCTCCCGCCCCAACAGACCACCTTCCAGCTTCTCAGTGAAAGACACCCTCTAGGTCCCCGTTCTCATGCATCGGCAAAGAACTACAGCCAGCACGCCTACTGACTCATGCTTGATGGCCCCTCTCACCCCCACCAAATCTGATTGTTGCACGATACAGGAATTGGCCTCAGTAAAACTCCCAGCTCAAAGACACTATATGGTCTCATAATGCAGCAAAGCATCTCTCAAACTCAATTCCAAGATCTGTGAATTGAAAAGTACCTTGGCTTTTACTCCCCATAAGAATATATCAAAAGACTTAATTGGGAGTCTTATATTGCCTATGGAAGTTCGATACTTGTATAACAATACATCTTAAGATGTGTATTCCTAAATATACAAGTAGCCTCCTCCACCACTTGATTTATTTGAATACCTTTTCTTTTTAAGTCAGTTTTATTTATTTGTTCTATTTTAATATATACATTTTTTCTCTATCCTTACCATTTTTGTTGCTGCTTGGTACAAAAAGCCTTGACTGGGATAAAAGCTCAGAACAAAACCAGACGACAGAGATTGTGTGTGCAGCCTGTCATCCTTATCCAGAATAGCACCAGCAACACAGTATGACACCATACGTTTTTGTATGGGCACAGTAAAAAAAAGGGAAAACCATAGATACAGAAACAAGATCTTATCTTCTAGGGACAAGAACTAACTTTTTATAACAGAAGGGTGCCTCCCATTCTGAACATGTGTCATGTGGATACATGTGTCATGTGGATACAACCCAGGAGATTGGACAGTGTTATTCCAATCTAAAACCCCAGATCCTTGACATAGAAATGTTACAGCTCCGGGCAACATCACCAGGAACTAAGCTCCATTGGGAGAATTATGACACTACTTTGGCACCACTTGTGCTAGTTTTAATATGACAACGAGGAAAGGAAAACTTGACCTAAGACCAGGCTGTCCTATCACATCACCTAACACTAAATGGAAATCAGAAGAGCTATCGTCCTTTGAACTGTGAAAAATTAGAGCACCAACAACAGAAAACTGACTTTGACAACTGTGACTGAACAGAGCCTACCTTTGGACTAATAAGGAAAACCCTACCCTAGGCTGTAGCCCAGGACACATAAAAACAACAACAACAACAACAAGAAGATGTCTTATTGCAGAGGTCCAACTTGGACAACAGAGACTGAGCAGAACCTTTGGACCCATAATATTCTAGGCTTCGGCTTAGGGACTGAACGAAAACAGGGAGCAAGTGTTACAGAAGACTGAACACAACAACAACCATGGATAAGAACCTCTAGAACCTAGAGACTCTATCCTAGAACCTGACCTATAACCTGTGCAAATACCAAGATCGCTAGCTACAGTGGCTTGATTTTCTCATGCACAACTGAGAGGAAACTTTCCTGGCATCACAAAAAGGCTTTGGGATACGGTAATGAGTATATGTGGAGCCAGAGGTTGATCTCATGATGGTATGCTTCAAGGATGGAGAAACCCTGAATCTCTTAGGCCACGAGAATTCAATTTCTTCCTCAATGCTTACCGTGCCTATGCAAAAAAAAAAAAAAAAAAAAGTGGTGGGAACGCCAAACCCTACCATCCAGCACCCATACTTTTTCTTGTTTTGTTTTGATTTGTTAGTTTTTGACTTTATTTTCTTTCTCTTTTTTCTTCCACATTTCTCTTTCTTTTTCATGCTTGTGGTTATTATTTAGAGATTTATTTTTATTTTTATTTGCCAGTTCCATTTTTTTCTTTTTTCTTCAATTTTTTCTCTCTCTCTTCTTTCTTTTTTTGGTAGTTGTTGGTAGTTGTTACCAATTTTTTTCTACCCTTTTTCTTATCCTTTTTATCTCCAATGATGGTGGAATGGATGCTCAATCTACAACAAGCTGTAAAGTGGAGACCAGTTGCACTAGCATACTGGGGGGTAGAGGAGGGAGATATGGGATGCATACTGGGAACAGGGGCGGTGGGAGGACAGCACTGGTGGTGGGAATTTCCCTCATTCATTGTCACTATGTACCATAAATGATGCAGTGAAAGATTTGTAATGCACTTTGGTCACAATAAAAGTTAAAAAATATGCCTAGTACTAACACACATACACAGAGAAAAAAAAAAGACTACCTCTCTTTTAATGCACACCAAATGGAAATTAAAAAATGGAAGAGAAAAATAGTAGAACCCTCAAAGGTTAACAGTATATGTTTTATAAAGCTAAATTTTGGAGTTCCAAAAATCATTTTACATTTGTCATTTGTAGTGAGTGACTGTGATTTTTTTAATTGTGATCTACATTGAGAGCAGGGTGAGGGGCTCCTCCAAGAGCAGCTGGCTGGGGTTCAATGATTAATAGGACAGCTAGAGGTAGACAGAGAGCCTCTTCTGTGTCACATAAAATCTGAACAGAGAACTGAGCACTGAAAAGTCACATATCAGTGATGACACCAGATGGCTGGATGGGATGCAGCGCTCAGTAACTTGGCTTCTCTGTGTGCCCTGAAAGATGAATCAGGACAAGCAGAGTACTAAGTGATGATGCCTGGCAGCTGGATGGGATGCAGTGGTGAGAGGGGGCTGATCATTAGTCCCTGAAGCTGGAGTAAGTTTCAGCATGCCATATACCGATGTATAAGACGACCCCCGACTTTTAAGAAGTTTTTCATGGGTTAAAAAGTCGTCTTATATGCCAGAAAATACAGTACTATTTGGGATAAGGTTTCATGCATAGCAGGGGTCCTCAAACTTTTTAAACAGGGGGCCAGTTCACTGTCCTTCAGACTGTTGGAGGGCCAGATTATAGTAAAAACAAAAATTATGAACACATTTCTATGCACACTGCATATATCTTATTTAGAAGTGAAGAAACAAAATGGGAATAAATACAATATGTGGCCCGCGGACTGTAGTTTGAAGACAACTGATATAGAGTTTTAATACCATATTCTCCACCACTAATATCTTTTCTCTGTTTTCCTAGTGTTCCCCTCACCCAAAACTCACTGCTATGGACCGTTTCTCCTGTTCTGCCACCTTTGATCATTTCCCATTTTTTTTGTGTTCCTTACCGCCTAATTTTTAAATACCATTGTGTTTTCTCCTCAGCAAATAACTGAAATGAAACAAACAAAAATATAAAGCAAACTGATGGAATCAACTTCTGGTAAAAAAATAACTGTAATCATCATATTTTATTAATATTATAAAATATTATAGAACCTTTAAATTATTATGTTTACTGAATCTAAACATAAACCTCTCTTAGGATCTAGCAATTCAATTCTTGGATATAACAGACCTTCTAGAATAGTAAAGAAAGACTCTATCCTAGACTTTGTCCTATGACCTGAGAAAATGCCATGATCTCTACCTACATAGGCCTGATTTTATCATTCACAACTGAGTGGAAAGTTTCCTGGCACCATAAAAATACCTTGGGGTGTGGTAATGAGCATGTATGGAGCCAGTAGTTGTTCCCATGGCATATGCTTCAAGGGCAGAGAAACTCTGAATCTCTTAGTTCAAGAGAATTCCCTTTTTTATTTCCCCAACACTTACTGTGCCTATATATAGAAAAAAGGCACAAAACCTTGCCACACCAGCACTTACTTTTTTTCATTTATTTTTCCTTTTTTCTTTTTATTTATTTTTTTCTCTTTTTTCTTCTTTTTTCTTTTTTCTTTTTTTTTCACTCTTGTGGTTATTATTTGGTGATTTTTGTTGTTCTTGCTGGTTGCTTTCTCTTTTTTCAGTAGTTACTGTTTTGTTGTTGTTTGTACTGTTGTTTGTTGGTTTTTTTGTTATGTTTTTTTTGTGTCTTCTTCCATCAGAACCACACAACTTGAATCATCTTGTTCTGCCTCATAAAGTGAGGGAGAAAATAAAAATAAATGGTACCAGGACCAAACAGCCATATAAACACTGAGTGGAAATAAAAAATGATCAGACTTAAACACCAAAACCAAAGTCAACAACAACAGAATCTATACCCAATGTACAAAATTTAGACACAGAGGGGAGCAGTTACACTAATATTCTGGGGGGCAAAAGAGGGAGATATGGGACACATGCTGGGAAAAAGGGGTAGAGGAAGGACAACCCTGGTAGTGGAAATGACCCTGATTCATTGTCACTATGTACATTAAATATTTCTGTGAAAGATTTGTTATTCACTTTTGGTCACAATAGAAACCATTAAAATTTTTTATCCATATATTTGCTTACTAACAGGATTAAAAGACAAATATTTCAAGTAACTATATTCATGTTATCTAAAAATGGAAAATTAACCATGTGCCCACTGATAAAGTAATAAATAAAATAAAAATATATTCATAAATGGGATATTACCCATATTAAAATGAAATACTATTGGAATATACCATAATATTGTGAATGTCAGATACTATGATTAGTGAAAAGGTGAAGCAAACACATGAAAGATGTAAGAGTTGTAATATTTACTTCTGGAAATGGTGCAAAGGCAAACAGAAACTTTATATTCATTTAATTGGTAGATGCATGTAATTAAATATATATTGTATTATAAAATATATCAAACTTTGGTATAGGTTTATAGCTCAGGAAAAGTACTTTTGGGGTAGGAGTAGCTGTAGAGTGGGAAAGGAGTATTCTTTGCATGTTACTGACCAGCATTTGAGCCCCAGCTTCCCAACAGAAGCACCTGAGCACCAACAGAAGCAATTCCTGAATACAGAACCAGGAGTAATCCTTGAGCATCTCCAGTTGTGTCCAAAAACCAACAAAAAATGAAATGAAGAAAGACAGAAAAGAAAAAGGAAGGAGGGAAGAAAGAGAAAGAAAGTAAAAGAAAGCAAGAGAAAAGAAAGGAAAGATGAAAGAAAGAAGAAAAAGAGAAGAAAAGAAAGTAAAAGAAAGAAAGAGAAAGGAAAAGAAGAAAGGAATAAAAAAGAAAGACAGAAAGAAAGAAAGAAGAAAGAGGGGTCCGGAAGGTGGCGCTATAGGTAAGGTGTCTGCCTTGCAAGTGCTAGGAGTAACCCCTGAGTATCAAATGGGTGTGGCCCAAAAAACCAAAAATAAAAAAAAAGAAAGAAAGGAAAGAAAGAAAGAAAAAGAAAGAAAGAAAGTAGAAAAGAGTACTTGACTAGCATATTTAAGACTTTGAATTTGATACTTGACACCACAAAATAATCATCAACATTTTAAACTAAGACTATGTACTTTTCAAAAACCAGATTTTTAGATTTAGAATAATAAAGTGTATCTTCTTTATTTTTAATTTTCAATCTTCTACAATTTAAATATAAATTCATAGAAAATACAGAGAAACATCTTTTACCAAGAAACCATTTTCTCCAAATTTATCTCCAAATATAAAGTTCTGTTATTGACTGTATATATTTATTAATTCATGTTGGCTGTTTGATATTTTTTATTCATTTATATTTGCAAAGGTTTGTTTGACAAATGGACTGAAACTCTGAATTTATGACTAAATTCAGCAATAGCCAGGCTCTCAAATGTTCATTGACTTCCACTTATTATGTGCTTTTTAAGTAAAAGTGACAGTGCTTCTCAAACTTAATTTTATTTGTGTTAGAATCACTTCTGGGGGTTGGAGTGAAAGCATATCTGGTAGGGTATTTGCCTTGCATGCGGTTAACCCGGGTTCGATCCCCGGTATCCCATGTGGCGCCCTGAGCCTGCCAGGAGTGATTTCTGATTGCAGAGCCAGAAATAACGCTTGAAAGTTGCTGGGTGTGGCCCCCAAACAAATAAAGAAACAAACCAAAACCACCAAAAGTACAAAAAAAGAATCACTTAGGAATTTAGAAGAGGACATAAATTTTTTGTGACCTAGGGCTAAGCCAAAAGTTCTTAGACATAACATTAAAGGATAATCCATAAAAGATAAAATTAATGACTGGAGATTCATAAAAATCAACAGCTTTTTTTCTGCCAAAAAGCCTCTTAAGAAAATGAAGAGACGAATTACAAAATGAGGAGTCTTTGTAAATCACATGTCCAGAATATATAATGATCTCTCAATACTCTAGTAGAACAATAAAAAAACAATTTTTAAAATGAACAAAAACTTGGACACTTATCAAAGAAGTTACACTAATGGTAATTCAGCATATCTTTAAAATGTTTAACATAAGCAAAATGCCTATTTAAATCTGTAATAAAATATCACTACAAACTCATTACAATGATATTTTTAACTGACAATATCAAAGACAGGGTAGTAAAGCACAATTAGAACTCTAAACATTGCTAGTGGTAATACAAAGTCCTACACTGAAAAGCTTTAAGGGAATTTCTAGCCAAAGTTCAATACACATTATGACTCAACAACTCCCACTTTAAAAAAATGAATGTTTTATCCACAGAAAGACATGTACCCAAATGTTAGAGCACCGTTCTTTATCATGTTTTTCCAAAACCAGAAACAGTTCTAAATCTTCAATGTGCAAACATATGTATAAGCCATGATATGTTTGTGCAGTGGGATACTGAATAACAACACTATGAAATAAACTTAGTTCATGCCACACTGATATGATGGTGATCCATGAAAGTCAGCCTCCAAATATTGAATAACAAATGGTCCATATCTAAGTCATCATCAAATGAAAAATGGAGGAGGGAGATTTGGGATTGGTGATGGGAATGTTGCACTGGTGAAGGGGGGTGTTCTTTACATGACTGAAACCCAACTACAAACATATTTGTAATCAAAGTGCTTAAATAAAAATAATAATACAAAAGAAAAATCTATAGATATCAAAAGCAATTCAATGGTCACCAAAGGTATGGCTCTATGACTATCAGAATGTCATGAGAAGTTTGTTTTACTTAAAGAAAGAAACTGTTTCCATACAACTCTGATGATAGGTATGTTGTAGTTACCTTGTGACCGGGAGTTGTTTCAATCCCTGTTTCTCATAGAGGAAAAGGACTTGTGAGATATAAGCTGGCATAGTAATAGCTTTTATTAAAGAAAAGAAAAATATTAAACAAGACACTCCTAGCACTATTTAGAGGGAGCTTGCCCAAGAAATTGATAACCCTACAAACGTACAGTGTGGGTATCTGAATATTTTTTTCTTATTTTTATTTACCAATTTTGTATCTTCTCGGAATTTTTCCATTGCAATATTCTTCTCAGTTGGGAAGCTATGAGGTTAAGTGGACTTGTTTTCTCAGCATGAAAGACTGTACAGCTACTTTAAGAAACAATCTGTGAAAATCTTGGTTTGTCACAGCACCACACCACCACACCACCACCACCACCACCACCACCACCACCACCACCACCACCACCACCACCACCACCACCACCACCACCATCACCACCACCCCCACCCACCACTTTCCACCCCCAAAACAAAACAAAACAAAACAAAACAAAACAATGAGAAAATCTTGGTTTGTGTCCTTGGACTTGAGAATCCATATTCCAGGGTGCTTAGTTTCTGGGCAGCTTACCTCTCTGTGTGCATTCTGGATATTTCTGAAAAAATATTCTATGCTTGCACTAATATAAAAAGACTGTTTAAAGTTAGATTTTTATAAGGACCTAGATGAAAGAACATAAGGTTCTAGTCATAAAGTTCATTAAATAACACCATTATGTTCTCTCTTGACCACACAGTTAAAGCCTACACAGTTATCTATATCTACTTATGTACAATCCATATATTCAATATTATTTTGTATAAAGGGTATATTGTCCTTGCTTAAGTTACATTGAATTACTTTGCAATCACTTGTAATTATATTGAATTACTTTGCTCTGCTTTCAGAAATGTTATCATCCAAATGAGAAAAGGTGTCATCCAGGTTGCCCTTGTTCCACAAATTTTAAAAAATGATCTTTTACCAAGAGTTTCAGGATTTCCTGGAATAAATGAATACCACTAATTCCTTAATGTAAATGTGTTCTTCATAGTGTGCTGCTTTTCTAAGAGATGAGTAGGCCTAAGTCCCATGTCTGCAACTGAGCCAAGGCAAAGATATTTTCAGGTCTAAATAATGCTAAAATAAGTGCAATTAAAAAAATATATAATGGGAAGATCTGATACCTTCAGTAGATTGAATGTTTGAGAAAGATATTTAATGATGTTTTATTTTTCAATTTTTCATGCAGAAATGCAATTAAAGTAGTGACTATTTACCTAGCAATGACATCATCAGATAACAAGTATGCTGGTTCACAGATTGATTTCTTTTTCTTCCAATTATTTCATAAGACATTGGCAATGGTTAAAATAAATATATTCCCAGTGCATTTTATACCTGTAAATATGTAGGATGATGCATGTGAAAGGGTCTACTTGAAGTCATCTGAAATATACTTTTGATTTCAAAAAGGATTCTACCTATATATTCCTAAAGAGAAAAAAATACATATACATGTCTATGGATCTGATAAAATAATACTTTGTAGTGACCTACAAAATATTTTGAAGATCTTATCCTCAAAAACCCCAAAATATTTTAAATTCAACCAAATCTTTTGTGCTATGAATTCTATGAAATAATACAAAAGCTTTAGTCCTGATATTATCTTTATTCTACATTAATAGTTTTTAAAGGACCAAAGAAAGTGATCCTTATTCTATTTTAAATGTCATTATATAGTCTTAAAAGTATTAGTCAAAGCATCTTTCAACATTTGCTCTTCATGTGTCAAACTCTTGTTCTGCTAAATGTTCTTTCTGACTTTGATTTTTAACCCTTTAAATATTTTATTTGAACCCTGAGGCCAATTCCCTCTGAGTAGAGGGAATCTGAGACCTACAAAAATTCTAACTGAAAATTGAAAAAAAAAAATGTCTTCAGCAGAGAAAAGGGCACACAGGGCCTGAGGATAAGGTTATCCCAGGATTTTGAGGGAGTCCCAATACTTTCTAGACCATCTGGTCAAAATTTACATGCTAATGGAATAAACAGATTTTTTTTTTTGATTTTCGAATACAGCCTAAAAGGGAAGAAAGCCAGGATTTTGAGGATGTCTGGCGCAAAGAGCTGTTGTCAAAGAAAGTGAAAGAGGATAATGATAATGTCAGAACATGAAACTCACAAAATTCATATTTTCATTTGTTAAAGGAATAGAGACGTGCTGCTTGCTTGGAGAATCTTATTTAAATCTATTCTTCCACCCTCATTATCGAGCCTTATTAATTAGAATCAATTTAATTTTTCTAACCACATCTAAAAGAAAAAATGAAAACCAAGCAGACTCTTATGCTTTTTTCTCCTTAACAAAATGATACTGTATCTTTAATCCTGCATGGATCTGAAAAGGTTGTCATGGAGATGGAAATCTGTGCTAGGGCTGATCCACATCTCTGGCCTTGCTCAGAGCCTGAAGTGGAAGGTTTCATTGTTTAAAAGAGCAGAATTTTCACTTCTGCGGATAAAATTTGAGGGTACATTTAAAAAAATGCAACTTTGCTACTATTCTTACATTTATTGTGTTAAAACATTACGGTGCTCAAAATTGCAGTGATCAGAACATTTTAGAACATTCTGTTTGGTATTGCTGGAGAACCCCCCCAAAAGGTGTCTAATGAGCTTTGGTGTTCAATGCAGACTTCTGCCATGGTTTGGAAACGTTTGCCACCTAGTGGCAGTAGTTGGAAAACGCTAAAGGATCTGGTAAATATTTTTATCTTTGGCAAATAGGAAGAAAAAAAATTACAGGGAGATGGGGGTACTGGTAGTAGGAATGTTGTACTGGTGGAGGGGTGTTCTTTTTTTATGACCCATGAATTTTAATTTAGAGAAGGGAGATCATTATATTCCGAGAACTAGGAACATATTATTGTAAATAACAAATTTTATTAAATTTAGTATCAGTCAAAAGATTAAAAATAAGAATCTTGGGCTATTTTTTATGAGAAATTTTTATTTTTAGTACAGTGAATTAAAAATATTTCACAGTAATATTTTAGGTACATAGTGATATTGAATCAGGGGTATTCCCACCACCAATGTTGTCCTTTCTCCACCCCCTATTCCCAGCATGCATCCCATATCTCCCTCCTTCACCCCCAAATTGCTAGTATAAGTGGTCCCCTCTGTGTCTAGCTTTTTGTAAATTGGGTATCGATTCTGTTGTCATTGGTTTTGGATTTGGTGTTTAAAGGAATAAAGAAGAGGAAAAAGGGGGGAGTCAAACAAGAACAAAACGGGAGGAGTTTTTCTAGGGGCTATAAATATCAATTTAAGAGAAGAAGGGGGAAAAGGAAGAAACACATAAGAAGAATACAAAAAAAGGAAAAAAAAAAACCAAACCCAAAAAGCACCACAGCAATAAGCACCACAGTGATAAAGACAACAGCCAAATAATAACCATGGTCCTGAGATAAAAACAAGACAAAGATTGAAACAAACAAACAAAAACAAACAAAACAATAACAAAAATGAATTTATGCCTTTTTTTTTGCACAGGCACAGTAAATATTGGGGGGATTAGAAAGGGAATTCACTTGGCCTAAGAGATACAGGGTTTCTCCACTCTTGAAGCATACTGTCATGTTCTTTTTATAACTAAAATCAACTACAAATATGCTTATAATCATGGTGCTTTAATAAAGATACTTTAAAAAGACAGAAAAATAAAAAATATATAAGAGAGAATAGTTGTCTCAATTAGAAGAATCCTTCCAGAGAAAAGAAAAGACCTACATGTATGCATAAAGATATCGCTAATAAACAAAACTGTAAATAATAGCACCTTAATTGCAAATATATCAAATATAAGGAAACTCTTCCAAATGAACAATCTATTATTTAATACAGTGTGGTCACTATTTGTACCTGATCTTCTCTCCTCACTGTTATTCAAACACATAGGTCTTAGTTCAAGTGTCAATGACTCAAAAATCATTCCTCCATGCTTGTTATGATCAAATTTCTCATTCTATTGTGCTTCTAAGGGATTTTGCTTTCACTGCTATTGAAGACATCATACCATATATAGTTTCCTAATAAAATAATACTATGGTGGATAGAGTACAGCAGACAGGGTGCATGCTTTGCAAATGGCTGACCTAAAATCAATACAGGACATCTCATATGGTATCCCCAGCATCTCCAGGAGTAATCCTTGTGCATGAGTGAACCCTATGTACTTCTGAGTAAGCCCCAAAAATATATATTTCACAGGTGCAGAATATGACTAAAGAAAGCCAGGGACTCCCACAAAATATATATTTCATAATATATGATGGAATCATATCACATTCTAGTAGGTGAGTAAGCATGTGTGACTGTGTATGTTATCTTCTTCTAGATTAGATAGATCCTTAAGATGAAACTTTTTTGTACCACTTTAATCTGTTACCTGAATCATTAGCAGGGATATTAAAAGTGTCCCATCAGTCTTTGCTACATTAATAAATATTCTGACTCCTTCCTTTTAACACTCTCTTGACTCATTCTCTAACCCACTGACATTTTGTTTCCGCTTTCCCAACCATTCTAACAAATTCCTACATGTGTGGTTTCCTTTACCTGAGTTCTTTCCTCTTTCACCAAAGTGATACCTGCTTACTGCTTTTCTAAGTATGCTTTTCACAATCATGATCTTAGATTTCCTGGGTAACATTTGATAATTGTCTGCCTTTTTAAATAGTCAGAGAAACCTTTGAGGCTTATAAATACAATGCTTTTGTTCATTTTCAGCATTCCAATGTTGTATTAAAGTAATACTTGATTATTAATTAAAATGAAAAGAAATATTTGCTCATGGCTTCATTTTCCATTGTTTCACTAAAATAATTCAAAAAGAGTTATAAAATAAATATCAAGATTTTAAAGTTTTTTTTAAAGTATTTATTCAACCCAAATTTGCTTGGCAAAAATAATGTTCACTTGAAGCTATTTGCATTAAAATAAACTCTAGAGCCAGAGCAGTGGCACAGAGTGGTAAGGTGTTTGTGTTGCTGGTGCTAGCCTAGGACGGACCGCGGTTCGATCTCCTGGCATTCCATATAGTCCTCTAAGCTAGGAGCGATTTCTGAGTGCATAGCCATGAGTAATATCTGAGCATCACCGGGTGTGTCCCCCCCAAAAAACCCCCCAAAAATAAATAAATAAAAATAAACACTATACTTACCCATCTACTTACTCATCTTTAGTACACACAGCCATTTTTCACAGTAGGATATTTTCAGTAAATGTATAAAACAATAGTAAGTAAGATTGGGGGTGCAATAGGAAAAAAGAACACAGATTTGGAAATCAGATCTGGCTAAACTTAAGAGAGCTTCCAAAACTTGAGATCCTGATGCTTTGAATTTCAGTTGACTCATCAATGATAATGAAACAGTTTCAGAGAAGAGCTGCAGGAATGATCATGCCTAACATTTTATTCATCTTTGTTATCCCTTGTGATCCCTTTTCTAGCCTAGAAAACAAAAATAAATAAGACATTATACTAGAACTTAAGTATCTTCAGAACATGCATAAACCAATGATTATTCCCAAGAGGTGACAAAGTTATTAATAGGTAATTACAATGAAAGATAAAGAATAATTTAGACCATAGACGGTATGCAGTGTGGGCAATCATGGGGTGACTTTATATTGCTGGCAGTGGGGCCAACAATGAGGTTGGAGTGGCAATTTTCTCTTGCATGTACATCTTATTGGTTAATATCTGCTCTAGCATACTGGTGGAACTCTTTGATTTGGAACATGTAATTTCTTCTCTCTGGATCTTGGTTCTGTTCTTAGTGTTAATAGCAGCAGTGAGAACTTTATAAAGTGTTTACTATGTGTCAAATAATCTAAAGGTTTTATTTGTGTTTATTCCCTTAATGTTTGCAACCACAATTTACACAAGACACCAAGCATTTCATGCAAGATAACAGATAAAATCAAAATATCAAAGTTGGGGGCTGGAGCAGTGGCACAACGGTAGGGCATTTGCTTTGCATGCAGTTAACCTAGGACACACACACACACACACACACACACACACACACACACACACACACACATATATAAAAGTTGGAATTCAAATCCAAGCAACCAAACTTTGGTGTCCTATGTTTATCACTCTAAGCTGTGAAAAGTACAATTAATGATAGTAAACAATTTTTATCATTATTACAGCTACAAGTTTAGCACTTAATGACATAGGAAGCATTCATAAAAGTTTAGTTTTTATTATTCACCTTTTAGTGATAATTTATTTGAAGAAATATTTTAGCTTAATTTCTTAGAAAAATATTTAGAAGTTTTATGCCTCTTTTTTTTCTTTTTAACCAATAAGTTTAGGAAAATCACCAATCATGCACACAATCTTTGCCTTTCAAGAGCCCTCTTGTGGAATAGTTTAATAATCCATGTCAGAAATAATTCATTGAAGAAATAGTAAATGTACATAAAATTTATTAATATTTCTTAATTTGCCATTACATTTTATTTCTATAAATGTAGCAAATAAATTTAAGTATTGATGATTTACATTATAAAACTGGGGGAAAATAATGTCTGTACTCAAAAATCTAAAAGCAACTCAAGGGGCCAGAGTGATAACACAACAGTAGGGCGTTTTCCTTGCATGCTGCAGACCAAGGATGATCCCTGGAATTCCATATGGTCCCCTGAGTCTACCAGGAGTGATTTCTGAACACAGAGCTAGAAGTAACCCGTGAACGCTGCCGGTTGTGACCTCAAAAATAAATTAAAAAAATAAATAAACAAAAGCATCTTCAAAGAAAAATTAAAATCTTATTTAATAAGTCTCAGAAGAGCAAAATTTTCTCCTAACTTCATAAGACATTTTGGTTTACCTTTTAAATTGTCAGAAAAACCTAAGGCAAAAAGAATTCCAATAAAATAAACCCACTTAAAATAATGACAATATTAGTATATATTATTAAGTGATAACGTTCTTTACTATTATGCGATTTATTCATTTAAAACAAATTATACTAAGTAATCTGAACAATGAATAACCCTGCACATGTTTAAATATGCTGCATGTTTAAAATGTTCTTAGCACAATTAAAGGTAAGAACTGATGAAATATTAGTGTCTGGATAAATCATCTATTAAATAATATATTTGAGAGCAAGTGTTTATTTTTACTGAAGAAAATATCCCCTTGCAACAAGTATTTATTTCTCTTTCTCTAACGCTTTCTTGTTTCTGCACACTATGTATTATAGTGACTATCTCATCTTTCATTTACAAAAATGATGCTTTATCTCCTCAAAGTAGTAAAGCAGCTTTACATTCTAATTCATGTTTCTGAGGTATAATAAGAGGATCTTTTCCTAATCATTTCTTTTTTATTTTTAATCATATCTACTTTAAAAAGAGAGACTGTATGAATAAGTCACATTTTCTCCATATGAAAAAAATACACTTGGTGAGTGGATCCCTTAAATATCAGCTTACTATTTAAGTAATTTCATTATTTCAAACGAATTAGGAAGAGCTGAATGTTAACTTGAAATTATTTTTAAATTCTTATTATAATTTAGATAGTTATAGAAATGTTAAAGTTCATGATATTGACACACACAATTACTACACCTCTCCTGCCCCCTGCACATAAGAGCTCTTGACCCTCCAACAGTTCTCTGCATGTCATGAAGATCTGCTCCAGATTTTTCTTTATCTGATGTGTTAATTTTTGAGTATGTGTGTATGAATGTGTGTGTATTTCTGTATGTGTTGTAACTCACGCCACTAGAATATAGAATATATGAAGGCAGAGACTTTGTCATTGACTGGTATCTATAGCCTTAAAAATTATAGGGCAAATATTTTAAATATGTAGTTATTCATCTGATCAGTAAATAAGAAGCTGAGTTTGTAAGGGAGAGTTATTCAAACAGAGGGAATAAAAATTTCAGTGAGCAATTTGGGGTCTCAGGAATAGGCTTGGGGTGAGGGAACACATGAAATGAAGCTAGAGTAAAGGCTGGCAAACACGTTAAAGAATCTAGAGCTGGTGGCCAGAGAAATAGTACAAGGGTTAAGACATTTGAAATGCATGTGACCAATACTGGTTTGATCCCCAACACTATGATACCTCAAGTAATGCCAGGAATTATCTTTGAAAGCAGAACCAGGCATAAAATCTGAACTGAGTACCTCAGCGTCTGATCCCCTCAAAAAACTCAAAAAGAGAATCTAGAACTTAGACCAGGAACGTGTCTCAGTGGTAAAGCACATGCCTTGTATGTTCATGTCTCTGGATTTTATTAACAGTCTAGCACTTCTTGGTATAAACTTGATGGCCCCGAAAAACATTTATAGTTCTTCCGCTTTCACCCCCTGCTGATAAAATAAAAATAACTGACCTGCCTGCCATGTCTCAGGACTGCTGCCCACTGGGCTGTTCAAGCCCTGTCCCACTAGCCCAGGGTGCAGTGGGACTTTAGGGCAGATGGGAATCCTGGATTGCAGCGTTTGGTTCTCTAAGTATCAGTGACCAGTCCCGAAGTTGTGTACACGACATGGAGCCAGTGACTGTCATCATGGTGAGGCCCAGTGGCTGAGTAAGGAAAAATGCATCAGGATATGAAACTCACTGCAGAGTGGTGAGTGCAGTTAGAGAAATAACTACACTGACCATTGTGGTGACAATGTAATGAGTGAGAGAAGTAGAATGCCTGTCTAGAAGACAGGCGGTGAAGGGGGGAGCAAAGGAGGGATATTGGGGACATTGGTGATGGAATGCTGCACTGGTGAAGGGGATGTTCTTTTTATGACTGGAACCCAACTACAATTATCTTTTTAATAAAGGTGCTTAAATAAAGATAATATTTTTTTTTTAAAAAAAAGTGTCTCTCAAGCATTTTATTTTTAGTTCGTTTCAGTTCCTGATTTGGTCCATATAGACTCCAAAAACAGAAAGATTTCCGATTAGAAAAATAAAAGCATACTTACCTGGCAGGGGAGATATATCATGATCACGAAGGTGGTTTCCCCAGGGCGAGGCTTATCCATTGCACTCTGAATGTGCTGACCCCTGCGATTTCCCCAAATGTGGAAAACTCGACTGCATACTTTGTGGTAGTGGGGGACTGTGTTCACGCTCTCCCCTAAAAAAAAAAGAAAAGAAAAAGAAAAGCATGTTAAACCATCTACACAATAATATGAAAATGAAAACTTAAGGAAGTTAAATAACTTAGTGTTATCATCTGAACCAGGAATTGCTCAGAAAGCCTCCAGGAATGTCCTAGGTCCCTTTTCCAGTGCTTTAGTTTATAAAGTATGACTTGATGGCTAAATACCTTATTGAAGAAGACCACAGAGACAGAGTTCAATATTGCTTGAAGTGCAATCACTCTGAAATTTGCTTAGGAGCAGTGTTGTATATTTCTCTTTGAAAGTAATAGCTGTTTTGTGATCAGATATGTCACCTCTTTTTACACTCTAGCTTTTTGAGTCAAAAAAATTTAAGAATACTTTTGTATGGCAGTTTTATTGCTTAAAAGGAGCTCAGTTTATTTCAAAAATAAATCTGAGTATAACAAATGGTGTGTCTCCTAAAAAATCTCAAAGCAATGTTTTTTTTTCTTCTTTCTGCTTATGTAATAAAGAAGTTAAACCAGAGAGGTTAAGCGGAGAAATTATCTGATTAAAAAAGATTTTTGTTACAAAACCAATTACTTTGAAGTGATGGTAAGAGAGTCAACATCTGTAAGATGGTAAGTGATGGTAAGAGAGTCAATATCTGACTAGAGACAACGAAAAGTACCATGGACACTTTAGTAGTTTTGGAGTGCAATAATTTTGTACGTTAATTTCATAAACTTTAAGACAATTGTAACTGTTAACTAGCTAAGCAAACATAACAAATAATAATAATAATAATAATAATAATAAAGAAAGCTTGGGGCCAGAGAGGTGGCGCTAGAGGTCTGCCTTGCAAGCGCTAGCCTAGAATGAACCATGGTTCCATCCCCCAGAGTCCCATATGGTTCTCCCCAAGCCAGCGGGCAATTTCTGAGCATATAGCCAGGAGTAACCACTAAGCATCAAACGGGTGTGGCCCAAAACAAACAAACAAACAAAAAAACTTAAAAATATAAATAAAATATAAAGAAAGCTTATAATATCAACATTTATTGACTATATTATTAGAAATAAAACTAAAATACACTTAAAATATTCTATAAAGAGTGATTGATTATACTGTACAAGGATAGAAAAAAGAGGGGCTGAAGTGGTGGAGCAGAATGGTAAGGCGTCTGCCTTGCCTGCGCTACCCTAGGATAAACTATGGTTTGATCCCCTGGCATCTCATATGGTCTCCCAAGCCAGGAGCGATTTCTGAGTGCATAGCCAGGAGTAACCCCTGAGCATTATCAGGTGTGCCCCCATAATACTAAAAAAAAAAGGATAGGAAAAAGATAAAAACAAAAGTATGAGAGAAAGTGAAAAGAAAATCAGTATTTATAAAATTATGCCACTGTACTAAGTATTCTTACTCAGAAATATTAATGACAGCCTTAAAATTGAAAAGTAATTATCAAAGATCTTTTGCATGTTTATTTGCTGTTCAGATCTCTAAATATATAAAAAATCTAAGTTTTGATTCAAAACTTTATATTTTAATTATTTTTATTGCTACTTTATAGATGATAATACTGAGATTCAACAAATCAAGTAACTTTCCCTAATAAAGAGCTACTAAATATTGGAGATGAAAAACAATATCTTATTTGTTTTATTTTAGATCACCAAGTAATTTTTAAATATGCTGTGGAAATGTGTCTAAATTTCTTATAGACACACAAAGTTATCTTATCTTTTGTAGATTACATTAATAAAAACAAATATGCCACTCATGTCCTATTTTTAGAGATATCTTTTTTATTAATATTTTTTATTTAAACACCTTGGTTACAAACATGATTGTGGTTGGGTTCAGTTGTATAAGATAACACAACCCCATCACCAGTGTAACATTCCTATCACCAATGACCAAATATCCCTCCTCCCCTCCTCGCCCCTACCTGTACAGGCTTTCTATTTAGATATATCTTTTTTTAAGTTTGTTTTCTATTTCTATCTTATAGGAGCTTCCATCACCAATACTATGTAGAAATATGTCATAAATATTCAAATTTTATTATTTTAATTTTTGAAAGTATAACTACTTTATCTTAGGTAAAAATATACCATTAAAACAAAAATAAAACACATATATAACATATATATGTGTATATATATGTGTGTGTATATATATATACATATATACACACTTGTCCATCATTTCTTGAAAATGTAACTGACTCTTAGGATGAGATGAATCTTGCAAATGCTTTAGGGCAGTATATGTACCAGGTAGTCAGATAAAATGTGTCAGCAAGAAAGCTGTGACTCTAAACTTGACCTTAGGCTGTAAAACTCAGAATACCAAGCTAAAGGAAAATAGGTTACATAGGAGGGAGCAGGGTTAGGGAGAATGAAGAAGTGGACTAAGAAGAGATCACATGAAGGACAGATACTTTGAAGATGATGGGGGTACATTAACTTTGCACATCAATGTCATGAAATTTAACATTATTGTAACCAAATTACCTAACTATAATAAAGAATTAATTATAGAAAATCACATATTAGCCCATTATATTTTCATTTACACCAAATGCTAGTTTCAGTCAGTCTACAAGATTTGTAGAGTGGAGTAAAGATGACAACCCGCATATAAATCTCAGATTTGCACAATGAGATCAGTATCAGAAACTGTCTAGTTTGAGTGAAAATAAATTCCTCAGCAAAATGTTTTTGTCCTGTTACCAAAGTCATAATATTTAAACATTTTGCTATATATATATATGCTCTTTTTTCTTGACATTTTTTTTTCTGGCAAAAATCTTGGTGATAAGGGGCCGGAGAGATAACACATTGTCTTGCATGCAGGACAGTGGTTTGATTCCCAGCATTCCAATGGTTCCTGAAGCCTGCCAGTGGTGATTTCTGAGAGTAAGAGCCAGGAGTAAGCCCTGAGCCTTACTGGGTGTGACCCAAAAACAAAAACTAAAAATTTTAGTGATGAAAAAAATTAAGTTGATATAATATATATATATATATATTTTTTTTTTTGGTTTTTGGGTCACACCTGGCATTGCTCAGGGGTTATTCCTGGCTCCAGGCTCAGAAATTGCTCCTGGCAGGCACAGGGGACTATATGGGGCGCCGGGATTTGAACCGATGACCTCCTTCATGAAAGGCAAACGCCTTACCTCCATGCTATCTCTCCGGCCCCAAGTTGATATAATATTAGGAATATTTAAGAAATATAGTATTATTTTTTCTTTTAAGCAATTAGTAATATAGGTCATCTAGGGGGTGTTTTGATATAAACAAACTTATATGTTTGTTATGTTATTTTCTAAAATCAAAAGTGGGTGTTTGAAGTGTTACTCAATGGTGTTGCTATGAAAACATTAGCTTCTTCTAATTTAGAAAAATATATAAGCCTTATTTTTAAAATTATAATTAATCAATTAGACATATTTTATAAGATTATCTTTAAAAATATCTGTGAAACTTCTCTTTGCTAACTTTAGTTTTGTTTCACAGTACTTCTAAGGCAGGTTTTTATTCTTTTAACTATAAAAGACCAGTTAAATCTCCCAAGCTCTACTGTGGTTGAATATAGGAGTCAATATATACATTTCAGTGTTTTTGTAACTTTTATTTATCACACTAAAAAAAAAGCACTGTTTGAGGAAAAAAGGTAAAGATAGTTGTATAAAATAATATTCCAGGAATTTATCCATCACTAGTTAAGAAAAAAATCTTTGTGTATATTAAGCACACATACAAGGACACACACAGCTCTCCATTCATTTCCAAAAAATGAAAATTCATTACTCTAAAATATAACCCTCCCCAAAACACAGTTCTCAGTGATGAAAGTCAATACGAAAACAAAACTGATAGTTAGCCTTAGACAAAAATATTTGAATTATTTTTATCTTTTAAAATGTATTACATTATTCCATTTTATGGGAATAAAACTATTAGTACATTAACATAAACATTAGCAGTTCAATTTTAAAAGGTAAAAATTTAAGTAATGTTCGCTCGTTGGACTTTTCTGCAGTTTTCTGAGATAGTTTATCTTTCCATGGTTTTGTTAATGCATTTTATACTTTGTAGTGTTTTATTAGTTTGTGTTTTTATACATTTTAGTGAATTATTGAAGCCCTACAGTAAAATTTTTGAATGTGACATGAAAAAAATTATAAAATAAATAATGCATTGCTTATTCTCTTATTTTGAATATGATATAACAAAAGATGACAAAAATATTTACCTTACTTTGGATTAAATTTTATAAATAATGTGTCTTTGGAAATAGTATTTTTCTAATAATCATATTTCCTATAGATTTATGTTAAAAAGCACTGTATTTCCCAGATGAGGAACTAAATAAATCTAGGTATTCACCGATCTAGATTACCATTTTCTGAAAACTTGGGAATTCAGAATCCCAAGCTATAACTACATATTCTAAATCCAAATTCTATATTTAATCAAGCTCTCAATGACATTATTACATTTTTGGAGAGGTGATCTCCTAAGCAATAATCAGTAAACCCAGTCTCATTCCTAGTGGTTCTTGTGACAACTGAGGCTGAAGTGTTGCTTTATCCTTGAGTTAAAAGTCACCAGTGACACCTCAGTAGTGCTCAGGGGTACCCCAATAATAGTACAAGAACAATAATAGGTAGAATTTTTAGTTACTTAATGTAAGATTTCATTAATCTAGATCATTTTTAGATAACCCAAGGTAAATCTTATTTAAATTTTTCTATCAGGAGATAATTAACAGCAGGTTTTCTGTTTCTCATTTTTCCCTTTTCTATATTCTTCACCCAATGTAAAATATATGTCTAAGAAAATGAGATTTGATACAGGCTTTCTTCTTTTCTCTGCCATATCAAGTATTAATTATAATGACCCAAAATAAAAATGTTAATATCACAAGAAGTGAGGTTTTCTTCTTTCTAGAAGCAACTATATTTTTCTGTAAATGATTTCAAATTATATTTTATAATTAACAATATTGTTTTTTATTGCCAATGGTGCAATTTTAAAATGTTTATAGTACAAAAATTGTGATAATATAAAAATATTGATTTGTTTCATGTATAAGTGGAAGGCATACCTATTACATCTATAACTACTATTGGAAATTATAATTTCAAAATTTAGGAATGACACTAAAAATTCAAAAAACTTGAATTATATGCCCCAAATTCTTAGAATGTCTCTAATCATATTATACATTGATATTGAGTACATAGGCATTTGTGTCTATTTAGATTTATTATGTATAAAAAGTTTACAATTTTATAAAATATTTTCATAAAATGAAATCCTTCCATAAGGTATTCTTCTTATATAATTTTTATACAAAATTTTCTTACATAATAAAATAAGGCATTTTTCTTTATTTTAATTCTTTTAATTTTTTATATTTTAAATTAAACATTATGGTTGCAAGGTTACTCTTAATACAATTAGTTTTTATTTACAGTTACAACATTGTTCATAATTGAGTTTCAGTCATACAAAGTACAATTTGCTTTACCAGTGCATATTTCTCACCTCTAATATCACCTATATCCCTCTTGCCCTCACCACCCACTTCCCTGTCTGCTTCTGAGTCAAACACTTTTATTCCCTCTCTCTCATTTTTCTTTTAGATACTATTGTTTGAAATATTGTTATTAAAGAAGTATCAGGCATATCATTTTATCTCCTTTGAACATCAAGTTCTTGTCCAGAGTGATCATTTCCAACTCTTATTGTCATAGTGGTCCTTTCTTTGCCCTACCTGCACTCTTCCACTACTAGTGACAAGCTTTCTACCATGGACAGTTCTTTCTGACTCTATTGTCTCTGGATATTATTGCAATATTATTTTTTATATTCCACAAATGAATGAGATTGTTTTATGTCTATCACTTTCTCTCTGTCCCATTTGATCAAGGTAATGCTCTCCGTATCCATTCATGTATAAGCAAATTTCAGAAGGCATATTTTGATCTCATACTATGTAAAAGTAGACTTTGATAATAATCATTGCATAACTTTGAAGGATAAACATCTTCCATGATTCCCCAAATATTTCCCAGAGTGATGTTTGAGCACAAAGCCAGGAGTAAGCCTTGAACACCTCAGATGGCCTCAAGAATACCCTTCCCCTACATATAGAATGTTCTACATAGAAAACAAGTTGTGTACTTTTGCAAAGTTATCTAAACCACTGTTATTCTGGGGTTTGGTAAAAAAAAACATATAAAAAAAAGAATATATACAACTGCATTCTACTTGGTAGTTTTGAGCAAGCCTCCTCAGCAATGATTGGGACTCTGGGGATTACTTCTAGTATCCTTAGATAAGTATTGCATGCTTGATGGTTCAATGTTCTTGCCTGGTGATGTGGTGTCCTTTTTTGGAGACCACCCAGGTTTTTCATCCTGCAACTGCTTAGGAGGCAACTAAGTGTTGGAAATGGAAGGTGGAGTAGCAAAACTGGCATGCACTCCAGTCCTTTCTTTGCATTAACTCTCCTTGTCCCTCTATGTGAAGTCACCTATACATCTTTCTTTTGTCATCTTTATACCATGCCACAAATGTAAAAACTAGCAGATGGAGGGATAGCACAGAGGCAGGACATTTGTTTTTGCATTCAGCCAACCCGACAGACCTGAGTTTGATTCCCAGCATCCCATACAGTCCCTGGAGCCTGCCAAAAGTGATTTCTGAGCACAGAGTCAGGAGTAACTTGAGTGACACTGAGTGTGGGCCAAAATCCCCCCAAAAATAAAATGTAGAAACTAATATAAATCAAAGGAAATATAAATTAATATGCTTAGCAAGTTAATCTTGTTAATCACAAAATTGTTAACACAGAATCACATACTAAAATATGTTAATAATTAGATGATGGAACATTAATTTTGATTGCTGATATCTTATTTCTTCCTTCATAAATATCTTTAACCTTTTAGGAGCAAAGGGATATTTTAGTCAATAAAAATTATATATCTGCTGCTTAATACACTTAATATATATAATTAATAGTTTTTGGTTATTTTTGGGCACACCCAGTAGTGCTTAGGTTCCTGGCTTTGCACTCAGGAATTTCTTTTGGTGGTGCAAGGAGGACCACATGGGGTTCTAGGGGCAAAAACAGATTGGCTGTGTGCAAAGCAAGCTTTATATTCACTGTACTATTGCTCCTTCCCTGAACATTTAGTTTTTGGAGGGACTAGTTGCCTTTAGGGGATTGAACCTAGATCTGTATGCAGAAGTCACTACTCTTGAGCAGAGAACCAAACTCTGACCTAAAGCATGCAAAGCATACACTCAGTATGCTTCAAATCATCTCAGCAGCCAAATAATGAAAATTTAAAAAGGCTAATTTTTTCATATGATTTTTCTCATTATTTCCTGATAGTATGTCTTTTTAAAAGTAAAATATATGTAACTTAAAACTAATCAATTAAAATTATAACACTCAGTGGTATTTATCACACTCACCAAACAGTGAAAATAAAAGTCTGTAAATTCAAAAACTCTTTAATCTCTAAGATTGAAATCCCTTTAGTTCATTAAGCAACTATTCCCCACTCCTTCCTGCTCCTCTCACATCCTGGCATCCACTAATTCATTCCTGCTTTTAAATACATCATATCAGCATTTATTTTCAAGTATAAAATAGTCTGTAGTATACTAATTTATATTTTGGTGGATATACATTTTTGCTATGCAAAATCTGAATATCTAATCAGCATAAGATTAACATTGTTTTAACCTGTAAGTTTTAGTTGAATACAGACTTTTAAATCTCTTGTTTTTGAATATTAAAATTTATTCAGTAATAATTAGTTGATACCTATGTGTGAGGGATTGCAAGGATAAAGTGTGTAGTCCATGGTCATTGATTTCAGAAAATTAATCATTTTTTTATAATTTAATTTTTATTGTTAATTTCAATTTAGCCAGTTGGACCAAAAATATAATACAGTAGATAAGGTATTTGATTTGCATCTATGGCATGACATGTTCCCTGAATACCATGAAGAGTGATCCCTGAGCACAGAGTTAGGAGTAGCCCTTGAGCTCCAGTGCATGTCTGACCCAAAAATCATTTAAATATAAATAACCAGCTTATCTCACAGATGAAGAAATTGAAGTCAAGAAAGTGGGGTACATTTCCAATCAACCTACAAACTATTCTAAGCAGAAGCTATTTACTAATTGAGTTTTTGGTGTTTGTTGCCTTATCTCACTGTTCAGTAAGACAATTAAGTGGTCTAATTAGAGTAATATACATTCTAAGTAAAAGTTCATGCTGATTACAAAAAGATAAAAAAGAGCTTTCAAAATGTAATGATTCATGGAGGAGAGATAGTACACAGACAATGTGACTGCCTTGTATTCAACTATCTTTCAATGAATATGTCACCCCAAGAGATCATTATCTAGAGAATCATCCAATAACCTGTCAGCAGAGGCCCAAATTTTCTCTTCCACATAGTAAATAAATACACTTAAATTAAAAATGTAAATTAAAAATACATAGTAAATAAATAAATATTAGGGTATATATGTGTCAGGTATAGATAAATGAAATCAATAAATAGGTAGATAGAATAAAAAGGGAGAAAGTAAGAGAAGGAAATAGAGAAATTTTCTTTTAATTATAAAGAAATACTGAAAAATAAGAGATGAAAGAAATTTTTTTGCAGGATACTGAGACATATTGAATGAGAGAAAATATTTTTTGATTTCAGGTTTTCTTTATATAAAGCAACAAAGCTTTCTAAACTTCAAACTCTTCAGGAAAACATTTCATGTTGTGGCTTGAGTCAGATGTATGTAAATGTAACAATAATTTGTGATGAAGGGCAGAGGATTATGAAAAATAGATAGAATAATTGATTATGAAGATATATATATAGAATAGATAGAATAATTAATTATGAGGATATGCTATTGGAATAGGAATCATTTCCAGAAAAGGAAAAATTATAGTAGGATTAATAGTTCAAGAGGTATTTATCATGTATATGTTTTATTGTGCAGTTAGAAAGTATGTTGTTTCAACTCACATAAAGTATAAAGGTTAGATGAATCAAACTTCACAATTCAATGATTCAAATGCTCAGGCATACATTTCCTGGTGGTCTAGTTGTTAGGATTCAGCGCTCTCAAATGGTCAGGCAAGGGAAACTGAAATTATATAACTTTGAGGTTGTCTTACCCAACTACATTCAGAGACATAAAACTCTAATTGAATTTTGAAATACACTTCAGTTGTGTAGTTTCTGTAACTATTGCTGTATGTTTTATAAATTCAAAGATGATAAAATAATATTAATGTAAATACTAGATTTCTTGTCTGAAAAAATGTAATTTCTTTAAAATGTGCTGATCTTATTACTTTGCTCTCTTGTGAAATGTGTTACTTTCTTCTGTGTGAGTTGATATAATCTACCTGTATGAGCTACACAAGATAAACTGCAATCCAAGAATGCTGCTTATTCTTTAACTCAGAAGAGACAGAAATAGGGGCTGGAGTGACAGCACTGTGAGTGCCTTTCATGTGTCTGACCAGATTCAATACACAGCATTTCATAGGGTTCCTCCAAACTTGCCAGGAATAATAATTTCTGAGTGTGGATCCAGGAGTAACCCCAAAGTACTGCTGGACATGGAGAGAGAGAGAGAGAGAGAGAGAAAGAGAGAGAGAGAGAGACAGAGACAGAGAGAGAGAGACAGAGACACACAGAGACACACAGAGAGAACAGAGGCAAAGACAGAGAGACAGAGACACACATACAGAGAGGCAGAGGGACAGAGACAGAGAAACAGAAACAGAGAGACAGAGATAGTGAGAGACAATCAAAGACAGAGACAGAAATAAAAAATTATTTTGTCTCCTTAAAACCTGGGCAATTCAGAGATGGAAGCAATAATAAAAGTGCAGATAAAGCGCTCACTTTACATGCAACCAAGCATGGCTTGATCTCCAGCACCCGAAATGGCTCCTTGGATACTGCCAAAGTGATCACCTAGGATAAAGTCAGAAATAAGAATATTATTGTAATAATGCCCGGAGACAATAGAGATGAGGATCGGAAGGGCCAGCTCACAATATAAAGCTTACCACAAAGAGTGATGAATGCAGTTAGGGAAATAACTACACTAACAACTAGCATGACAATGCTAATTGCAGGGTCCAGAAGCCCCCCAGGGGGGCCCGGCCAGCAGGAATTAGCTGGGAAGGCTTCTCAGACAACCGCACTCCTATTTTGCTGAGTAGAAGAACAACCACACCTGTAAAAAATCTGAGAGAGGTTAATAATAAAGACCTAAGGCAATATCTCACTGCTCAAAGGCGTTTATTGAAATACAACTCCTTCTTTTATAGTGAAGGAGAAGGGGGCAGTACAAAGGTGCTGTCAATCATACTTTTGGCGCGAAATGGACAGTGGGCTAGGGGGCTGGATGACCTTCAAGCTATGCTGAACGTGCTGTTTCAATGGAAACTTTTAGTGTCCTTCTAGCTGCATTCCTAATTGCTTGACTATCAGGAAATGGTGCAAGATGTGCTTGTCTCAGTGATCTTGAACAGACAATGTAGCATATACTTATTGAAAACAGCCTAATTCACTCCGGAATGTGGTCTTAAGGAATGGGTCCTAGTTTCTGATAACTGTACCAGGCAGTTTTTACTCTCCTCCGGGCTTAGAGCTAAATTATGTCCTGCAGCTGCACATTCTTTTCTCTTAGCTCAAAAATTTGCAGCAAGACTGCATATTGCTTTTAGGTGAAAAGCTGGGCTATGGCAGAAAGAACCGCAAAATGTCCTCAAACAAGTCAGTTCCCAACATCTCCCCCTTTCTCTTCTAATAAAAGAAGGAAAGTCGTGAGCGGGTGGAAGAACCGTGTCTTAGGCATACAAGGTTTGACCAGGTCGGACACGGCCAAAGCCGCATTTAAAAGGTGGCTACAAATGCCGTGGGTGTGCGCAGAGATCCGAATTATGCGTTGTAGCCTTTTAGGGCCGTGCCCTAACTGGGACCTTGCTAATCCCGTCGTAGGTGTCTCCACAGCCGAGAGCACAAGTGCCGGAGCGAGCTCCGTCTGTTAGCTATGCGCTCTATCTCCTGGAAACTTAGTGGCTGGAAAGGCGGCTTGGTGACTAAAGCCAAGTTTTCACAGGAGTCACGCGGGGTTAGACGCTGGTAGTTAACCTGAATAGAGGTTTTTGCCTTTTCATCTACCTGGTTTTTAATAAAGGCAGTAATTTTGCGGAAAATCCATGGGCCAAGAGAAAAGAGCAGCATGAGGCTAATAAGAGGGCCCACAACGGTGGACAAGATTGTGTGGAACCAAGGGGAAGAGAAAAACCAATCCTGGTACCAACCTTGTTCTTCATCGAAATGTTTTTCAAAATCTTTTATACCATCACCAATATGTTGAATGCTATCTCTAACTAAACCTGTTTTGTCTTTAAAAATACAACATTGTTCCTTAAGGGCTACACAGACTCCCCCTTTCTTCAAAAAAAAGGAAACCAAATTAAAGCATGGTGGTTTTGCTGCACTATCTTTGCTAGGGATTTAACAATGTGCTTTAAGTGTTGTAAACTTAGTTTAAGTTTGTAAACATTATTAACAACAGTTATACTTAAGGCATTGACAGATTTTAGAGTATGAACCAATGAATAAATTATTGTGCTTACAGCGGTAGCACCCAGGCCTATGATTAAGGCTAGGGTGAGAGCAGGTTTGACAGGTAAGTTAGGCATTAAAACAATGAAAACACAGTAGTTTTAGGACTGAAAAAACAAATGTGAAACAATGGGGGAGATAAACCAGTGAAACAGGCAAGAAACGTTAAATTGGGGGCAATTATGAACTGAAAGGAGGAATTAATGACAAGAATTTGATTACAATTTTCAATAGGGGGAATTATATTGGGTACCAAAAGGCAAAGTTCAAGTTTCACCACCTGTTTGAAGGTGATGCTGAAGTGAGGCTTGGGGCTGGATTGCAGAGCGAAGGGGTCAGAGACAGGCAGGGGGTTACCAAAGCAGAAGGGCGGTTGAGATGAATAGCAGATAGGCAGGGTCAGTGATGGTGGAGGCGTTGGCCATCTGCAAGATGAGGTTCGAGGTGGGTGAATAGCAGGTACCGAAGGCGTCTGCGTTTGGACGGAGGGCGGAAGCGTTGATCATGACAAGGATGAGCTGAGAAGAGGAGGGGGGTCCGGAGGACAGCATGGGCAGCAAAGGGTGAAGAGAAGGAACCAGAGGTGTTGTCATCGTCTTGCAAGGGAGAGTGAAGTGGAGCAAACAAATTAATGAAGCCTTGGTGCGAAGGGGGTGGTTGGTGGCAGTGGGCATCAAGGACAGCCAGGCAGAGTACCAATTTCAGCATTTTCTTTAGGCAGAGTCAGTTAGAAACAGGTCCGGCAGGAATGGTGGGCTAGCAGGGGGTGACAGGCTGTTTTGAAGTGGGTGAAGATAGGACTGCAGGAAGCTGTAGGAGGTCTATAAGAAAACAACTTGGCAGGAGGTAAAATGATTATTTTTGAATGCCACAGGAATGCATTTTGAAACCTTTAAACTGAACTTAAATGATTTCTTTTAAACTTCTTAGTTATTATTTTAAAGCTAGATGCTTCTTTTTCTAGCCACATTTGGCCTTATAGTATTGGCCTTAACTACACACAGCAGAAAAACTGGGGATTGCAAAGTCCAGAAATTCTCCAGGAAAAAGTTATTCCTGATGGCCATTTGAGAAATTTTTGGGGTTTACCATCCCCTACCTTTTCTGCCATGCTGATAGAACAAAGCTAGCTGAGCACAGGATTTTTGGCAGGATTTCACAGTTTATAGATGACGAGACTAAGCCAGGTAAAAAAATTAATTGAAATTTTAAAAATGGATAAGGCTTTAAAAATTGTATTTATATGAAATGCAAAAATAACAAATAGACAGACAGAACAAACACGAAACACAACATTGTGGCCACTTTCACGCATAACACACACACATGAACAGACAAGAGGACTTATTCAAAATTTGCATTGGAAAAATTGACAAGCGCTTTTAAATATTTAGCCGGCATGTTTGTAAAAAATTGTTAACGTAGCTGGAGTGGAACTGCTGAAAATAAATTTTAAGGTTTAGCTTTAACACAAAACATTTTTAAAACAATTTTAATTTGAAGTTTAAATCATGAAGGAAAATGTTAGCAGTTAAAAAATGAGCGCTGTAGAAGGAGTTTTTACTTTGAAGTATGATATCATTTGCTGTAAAGGAACAGGTTTGTTATAAATTGGTTTTACAGTAGAATAGTAAAACAGCTGTAATAAAGTGTTAAAATTTTTATGATTAAACACAAGAGCATGAACTATGATTATTAAAGGTATAAAAAACTGACTTTAAAAAACAACTGTTTTTACTTTGAAGACTTAAAGTGAATAATTTGTAAAAAATATTAGATACCAAATTAACAAAATGTTTAGACATTATAAAATATAGTTAAAGACATTTGATGCATTTACACACCTAGAGCTTAAGACCAAAATTATTTTTAATACTTGTTAATTTGCTTATAAAATTTAGTTACTTTTATGATACTAATTAACAATATTAATTTAAAAAGGGCTAACCACAACATGAACAGAGACAACTTAAGATTAAACTTGGAAAATGCAAAATTATTTTTACTTACCTTTGAGTTTAAAATTAGGCTTGAAATTAAGAAAAAGGACAAAGCTACTTAAGGTTTAATTTTATGAACATTAATTTATGAACAGATTTATTTAGTTAGTTATTACACTGTTTTTGTTTTTAAAATGGCTTTTATGCCACTGTTTGAACTATTTAATTGCCTTTAAGGTTTAGACTATTTGGTTTAAGTTTTTTTTTTTTTTATGTTTTGCACTTAGGTACAGAGAAACTTACAGTTTTAAAAACAGGTACAAAGTATTGCCACACATACGTGACCTTTGCATAGGTTAAAGAACTTTTTATGACATTTTGTAACACATTTAAGACTTTTTGATTTTACCAACTGTGGCCTTTATATTTAGAAAAACATTTGAACTTAGGCATCCCAACTCAGGAAAAAAGGAACATTTGTAGCACCAGAGAGACAATTATAAAAGCCTGAGGGAAGATAGGCATTTGTATAGTAAGGGATGGGAGGTTTTCGCCCTGCTCGCTGAATTTTGCTGAAGCTGCCGCATGGCCAAGAGGGGGGGGGGGGGAGTAGCAAAAGTTTGTTGCCACGTGTGGAACCGGGTTTAAGCTGGGATTTGGAAAATGGGCGCTGTCCCTTTAAGGTGAAGCCAGCGATGAGCTCAGAGATTAGAATGTGTGCTTGCTTGCTGGAAGGAAAGATTTTACTGCGGAGAAAAAGTTAACTTTGCAAGAGTTCAGCTTTTCAGCGGGGGAGACAGCGCCGCCCCCAATAGATTTCAAG